>NW_012132608.1:0-2140 GCF_000143395.1 Atta cephalotes | reverse complement strand
CATTAGATGGCATTAAAAAAACGCCACGAACTTTTTCCCATACCTAATATATTCTGCACCGTGAAAGTAAAAACCATGAGAAATGGGCTCTTGATAATTAATCGAAGAGATGAAATAAAAGACAAAGATAAAAGCCACTCGCTGAAGCGCTTTTTGACTCGCGTTTTTTGCGGAGGACAAGGTGCCTCGAGAGAGAGAGAGGCGGATTATCGAAAGAAATTTCCGCTTCTCCGCCTGAACTTACCTTTGACATTCGATATCGGTAAACTTGAAAAGAACAATGTGAATCGACCGTTCTTTGAAGAAACCAATGTGCCATAAATAGCACAGTATAAAATAGTAGAAGTAGTAGGAGTATGCGCTGTGTGTTAGATTTCGCGAGGAAGTGAGATTATTTCGGTCGAAACATCGAGCGATATCACAATGCATTATGTACACCATATAAAGCTGCCTCCCACGGAGGCACTCTTGATCGTTCTACCGACACACAGCTATATGGATTTTCAATTTTCCAGAAAGTTTCCGAACTTCCGAAACTTGTCGCGATCGCGGAGATTTCTGTCCTCCCCCTTCGAGTGAACATTTTCTTGAATATTCAAGAGTCGAGGAAGTTAATTAATTGTCCCAAGTTTCAAGGTCGTAACTTGACATAATTATGCCAACTTATGTACGCGCAGCGTAAGAATTTCTTCTCGAAAGAATATTATACCTGTAAGGTATAATATTCTTAATAAAACTCTCTCTAAAACTATAATAAGTTTTATATTTATTAAAATAATCCGTTAAAGGGCTCAGAGCAAAAAGCAAAATGTATTTCGTTATTGTTGTAAATTATAAAAACTAATTATATTTAACTAAAATACAAACGTTTCAACCTTACATCAGGTCATTTTCAATGTTAAAGCTAACATCTATATTAAAACAATGACATAAAAATTCTAGAAAAGTCTAACGCATAACATATAAAAACCTCAATACTTTAGAAACAACATGTGTCCGATCAATCTTGATATGGCAAGAAGTTATAGAATCTCTTACATCTGTCCATGAGTCAGTTCAGGAATGAATCTCATATTGATATAGTATATGTATATTCGCAATAATAATTTTCCATGGTATATGATTATTGAATCTCTTATTAAACGCCTAAAGATACACTTGTCATAAAATCGTGATGAAGTATTGCTATAAAGTAATATGTAAAATAATAATTAAAATTAATGAGAATTTACGCAAAAATTAAATTAAAATGCTGCAAGATTCGTATCACACTTATATTACTATTAACAAAGATGATCAGAATTACAGCGCATAATAGTATATAAAACAAACAGTGTTTTATACACATTTATATTTATGTATCATTCGCGACTATGTTATTTCTGAGAGAGTCGTTATTAAACATAAAGACATTGGTATTAGAAGATTAAAGTGGCTGTAACGTGCTTATGGTAATTCGGCGCAAACATCCAGAGGACTTCAAAGTCCTTGCACGGGGAGGATAACCATACGAGAGCGATTTCATGAGAATGAACCGCACTGCGCCACCAAATTCGTGTTTGCTTAATAGTTCTCCGTTGCAACAGCATCCGTAGCACAAGTTTACAAACTTCAACGATATTACTGACGGCGTCATGTACTAATCTAAACGTAAATCGTACTATTCAATTCGATGCGACGAAGAAGTTCAGTCCCCGCAGCTAGTTCCGGATGATTTTACGTAAGGGTCAAAGAATATAGATATATCGATTGTACAAATGTTAAATAAGTCGAAGATGTTATTATTAACGCATGACGATATTTGCCTTTCAATAGAGCATTTTTAATGATAAAAGAATTTCGAACGGCGTATTTCATTCCAGTTATGCTGATGATGTTGGTCGGATACGAATTTAGTCGCATGGAACAAGACATTCTGTATTTCTTAACTTTGACTTTTATTTCGTTTCTCGAAGAATTTTCATCAGTTGTCAATCGATTATCTTAGTGAAGTGCCTGTGTATTCAAAGGTGAGTTAAAAATAACACATTATAATAAAATAATTCAATTTCTAAAACAGCGAGAAAGACGTTCAAATGGATGGTTTAAGGTTTTCTACTTTGTCAGGCTGTTTATGTAATTTTTAGAAATTTTTTTTTTT
>NW_012132607.1:0-2137 GCF_000143395.1 Atta cephalotes | reverse complement strand
ATAAATAAATTGTAATAAATAAGTTGTAATATTATAAATAAAACCTAATATTATAAATAAAGTTTGATTCTTCGATATTGACAGTCCGTGTTGATTCAAGCATACATTATAATTGACACACTATGTCTCCGTCTTACATAACTGCGTTCCATTAAACTGTATATATTTTATTTGATTTTTATACTTATATGAATGTACTTGTTTGAATAATTTATATATGACTTTTGGTGAATTTTTACTTGTTAGAATTCCGGTATATGACTTTGATCTGGTTTAGTATTTCGTAAGAAGATTTTTTTATCTTTTTTATCGATTAGATTTTTTTGTAAGAGATATGAAACACATTTGACTATCCAATCATATACGAATAATATCGAGTTTTACATCAAGATTCGAGCTGTTATTATAAAGAATATGCGAGCATTTTCAATAAGTAACTTTATACAGCTATCTTTATGATAAGTAAATATCTGAAGAGATAGCCAAAACTTATAATGTTTTATATTTGAATTTAAACTGTTTTCTTTATTTTTATTTTTCTTTATTTGTAATTTATTCTATTTAATTGTATTAAAATTTAAAATGTGTTTATCTTTATTTTGTAGGACAAACTCTTACTTTGTCCTTTATTTGCTGTTTATTGCTATTTATTTTATATATGAAGAGTCCTTCTATCTGTTAAATGTGCATTTTTAAATGATCAGGTCAATAATGTTTACGTGAAGGAGATCTACTGCAATGTACCATATCACAGTTCTTATCTCGCACCAGCAAAACCTCAACTTCTGCTTAATTTGAATAAAATAATACCACAGCCAAAAAAACGGAGTTCAAAATGGATCAGTACTTCTATACCTTGTACCAAATGGTCCACTTCCACAACAAAGTTATCATCGGCAGACTATCACACTCAAAGTTTATTAAACATTGTTCTATTTCAACAAACTATGGATTTAATTCCAAGCAACGCTGTGGTTATTGAAATCGCACCAGACAATGTTTTGCAGCATGCTTTGACAGGCTCCTTACATCCAAATGTAACAAATATTGTATTGACTCAACAGACCAATAAAAATATTGATATAACTTTACAAGGAATTGGGAAGATCTACAATTGCGGTTTACAGCTACAAGTTGCCAATTTATACCCACCAGTCGAATTTCCAGTTAGCCGAGGAACTCCTATGATTTCTCCATCAATCAGGTAAGTCAATCAAGTAAATCGTAATCGTAATTTAGATGTCTATATACGATAAAAATTGTAAATATACAAAGACTTGAACCTAACAAGGAGGTTCGAAATCCTTTTCGGATTTGACTGAAGCTTGGCGCACTTTTTTATCACTAAAAGAAACTTAGTTTTTTTCAAATTTTGAATGCCCGATACTCTTCCTGTTGTCCATAACCTTCGAAATGATATTTTTTAGTAAATAATTTTTTCTTTGCGAATGTTTAATGGATTGATTTAAAATTTTAGGTGGCAGATATTATTCAGACATATAATTCTGAATTTTTGTTTAACAAAAATTTTTTAACAAAATTTAACAAAAATTTTTGTTTTGGCGGGAAATTCTAATTTTCAAAATAAAATTTCAAATTTTAATATTTTAATTCTCATAAGATTTGCTACCTCTATTTTAATTAAAGTTGTATTTTTAAGGAAACTATCTCTTTATTTTCAAATAATCAGAAATAATTAGCAAATGATGAGATGCGTAGAGAAGGTAGATAGGGACAGGGTAACCCATTGTCCGACACAGATGGTACGAGGGACTCTCGCTACACACATGTGTAAGAAATTTACTGAGAAAATTACTGAGAAATAGGCACAACAAAGAAATCACGAGTCAAAGCTAATTCAGTGGCAGTAAGTTTACCATTTCGGAGGAGACCAGGCGTCTATTCGAATCTCGGAGCGCCCTGATATTTTTCTCGTATTATCACTTATTTCTTATACATATGCATGCATATGCGATCACATTTTTCTCACACACACACACACACACACACACACACACACACACACACACACACACACACACACACACACACACACACACACACACACACACACACACACACACACACACACACACACACACAACTAATAACTATACTAACGTACTACGTACTACGT
>NW_012132606.1:0-2139 GCF_000143395.1 Atta cephalotes | reverse complement strand
AATTTGTACATAAAATTTAATTTACAATATATTTACACATACTATTATTAATTATTATTTGAATATTATATATATATATATATATATACATATATAATATTTTAATTAATATGTTTCTGATTATAGTGTTTGTTTCTTTGACATCTACCTAATTAAACAAAAACAGCAACGTACATTCATTTATACAGCTGGTGAATAGAGTCTTGGCCTGCATTACTGCCCACGGTACCTCACTAGACATATTGACTATTAGTAGATCTCTAATTTTTCTGTACACGCGATTACTGCGCTCGTTGAACCAGGAATTTATCAGGCTATAATCCGAAATAGGATGCTCCTGCGGCCATCTACCACATGCATATCTAAAAAAAAAAGCGAAAGCATCATACACTACAAAAATAATAAATGTATAAATGATAAGTAACTTAATTAAACAAGTTTAATTAAGTTAAATTAATCAAATAAAAATAATGTAATATAGTTCAAGTGATACAAATTAAATTGAATATGAAATTATGTTGAGAAGGGCTACGAAGATAAAAATAAGATTGAATATATTTAAATAATAAGTACTCGTACAATATAATCTTTTTGTCAGTTTTAGTATTAAGCCGTTTATAATTTAAATATGTTTATATCAATTGTTTATTACATGTTTAACATTGATACTGATCCAATCAGAATCGAAACATCATATATGTAATCTTATATTTGTTTATTGTTTATTAATTGTATTATACTTATTATTTATATTTAATCTTATTCTTATGGTTCGTGATTCTTTTCAACATAATTTCAATTAATTAAATAGTGGATTAATAATAATATAATGTCAGCGTCAATTATTATTTCTAGAAAAAGTAGATTAATGTACATAATCGATGTCTTATGTAAACAAGTGAAAACGAAAGTGTACGCAGTGTAAGATTTGCATGACACAGAAATAATAAATTTAACTGAAAGACTGATATAGGAATTTTGTGTATAATATACATTTTACGAGGTGTGCATCACCGCCGTGTGTTATGCCGACAATAAATCTACTTACTGATAAAAATCGTCGCAAGGATCTACAGACTCGTTCATAGATTGTTTCAAACTAGCAGCTGGGTGAACAAAAAAGAATAAATAATTATTTCCAGGACAGTAATTCCATATATTTATTTTTTTTATCGTTTTATGCAATGTTTAATAATCATTCCATTAGTATAATAATAATTATATACTACTTACCTATTCGTATGCAATCCTCACTGTCACATATCTTCACCATATTTTTACATGCATCTGTAACAGCAATATGTATTTATAGAGTACCCTTAATACTTCAAAAGCAAATTAAATTTTGTTAGTTTATCGCATTTTTCCAGATTAATATATAGGGTGATCCGAAATTTCAGCATTCGGAATACAGAACATGATACTTTTTACTATACTATAAAACAAACCTGTAGTAAAATTTCATTCGATAAATAATTTTTACGTTTACTCATATAACTTCAACTTGCTCTCCTGTAAAAAATCTACTTATTAGATGCAATTTTGCAAAAGAAAAGAATTGTTTCTTTTAGCATGAAATATCATGTCCTGTACTTCACATGCGGGAATTTCGGATGACCCTGTATATATTAATTTCATTTAATTATCTTTTATATATATATATATATTTTTAAAATTAACTTAATTAGATTGTATAATCTCTACATAAGTTATTTATCTTTAACATATTTATTTAATTATTTGAAAATCATTTTGACAATTTCATCATGGAGAAACTACGGATTTTGTCAATTGTGATTTAAAAAACATTCGGTAAGCCTAAAGGTATCTTTTTATGCTAACGCTTGACGCTCATTTTCGGCATCAAAATAAGTCTCGTGATAGAAAGTGATGAATAATCAAATGTCAATTTTGATTATGTGACTTACTTTAACGAAAATGAGTGTCGAGCGTCAGCATGAAAAGAAAAAAACTTTAAGGGATATTTGCATTTTATATATATATATATATATATATATATATATGTGTGTGTGTGTATGTACACATGCACGCACGCACACACACACACACACACACACACACACACACACACACACACACACACACACACACACACACACACACACACACACACACACA
>NW_012132605.1:0-2144 GCF_000143395.1 Atta cephalotes | reverse complement strand
CTCTCTCTCTCTCTCTCTCTCTCTCTCTCTCTCTCTCTCTCTCTCTCTCTCTCTCTCTCTCTCTCTCTCTCTCTCTCTCTCCCTCTCCCCCCCTCTCCCTCTCTCTCCCTCCCCTCCCCCCTCTCTCTCTTTATGCTCATTCTGCAAATAATAACGCCGTCATAAAATGAAACCTAAATTCTAGTCTTGCAAGATAGCACAAGTTCCCTTCTAGAAGACCAAACTGTTTTAACCCATATATCGATTACTTGATCTAATCTCAATTCAGGTAGTACAAACTCCGTTTCGCTTCTACGCCGAACAGTTTTAATCCTTGGCGCAATTTGCTACTATAAGTAAGAAAAGTTGCATACATGAAGATTTCCACGCATTTTCCACATGTATTATGATTGACGGCTATAAATAAGCGTTTATAAATGACTAGATGAGTTTCATCTAATCTAACTAGACGGAAGTCATTAATGTTTGTATATATCAAGCGCAATACAATAAAATATAAGTCTAATATATCTTTCCCGCATTTATATCAATAGATAACTTTGTATGGAGCACTTTAAATCGTCCTACTTTTCTAAACAATTTCTAAACAATAAACCATTTATCCTTCGATTTGCAGATTTCTGTGTTTTCTAATTTTTATACATACACATGTGTATGTATATGCATGTATACATATATGTATATATATTAATCTGTTTTATACAAAAAAAATTTAATTAATGTTTAAATTTTACGAATCGTTTGAAGAAAAATTGCATTTGTTTGGAATTGAAGTTTGGTCAACAGGAAATTTGATGCATAAGAAACTACAATGTACAATGTACTACAACAATCTTGCACATTGATTTCGGAGCAGTGTCCAGAAGATATAAGGTTTCTTTTCTTATGTCTTACGGCTAATCTAGATAATACACAAATGTCCTGCGTCAGACTGCTAGCTGCATTACGTCACCAATAGAACAGGTCTGCTCCGCGGTTACATCTGCAATATCCAGTTTCGTATCGTCACGAGCCATTGAATATCTTACTTGCCGTTGGATATCTTAACGATCATGATATACAGTTTGAAGTCGCTAAAAATAGTTGTTACGCGATTATCATATACATTTAAAAACCCAACGGGCAAATATACGTCATCAGCGGCCGTCAATCAAAAACATTTCTGATTGTTTCCTTAGAAAAGCATTAACGCAATACATGGGCAATCGTAAAAATTACTGTTCGTTGCATAGCTGAATTTTCCTTCTTTTGTACGATCAAGAGACATTAATTTATGCATCTTAATTAATTATACTTTATGGATTGGATGGATATACTTAATTTGGACAGACGCGGAAGTTGCATCGCAACTGCCGAAATCGAGGAATTTTTTGCGATGGCAAGTAAAAAAATTTTCCCCTTTCCTTCTCACAAGCGAAAAAAATGGTCGCCTCTTTCTCATAGTATTATCCACACATACACACACACACACACACACACACGCGCGCGCGCGCGCACACGTGCCACACGTACAACAATTTGGACGACAGTTATTTACGCGCGATTGTTCTCATTTTCTTAATTTTTGATAATGTAATGGAGCAATTAAAAAAGAAAAAAAGGAAGAAAAAAATCATAAAACGCAATTTGTTCTTCTTCGCAGGCAGGAACAAAAGTTTCCTCTTCAATGGCGAGGCGCGAGCCCTTGGCCCAGCCAAGTGGCCCGGCCCGGCGAAATTAAATCTTTCCAAAAGCATGCAGTTGTTCGCGTGCATAGGAGATCAGGCATGCTTCGATTCTCTAAATATAGCCTGTTTTATTACAGCCCACGCCACGGTTCAATTGCGCGCACGTGCTATGCGACTAAATGAGGCGTGAAAAATCGCGATTGCGAATGCGTAACCGTTGTTGACGCCTCAAAATAATACAACAAGTATTTTGTAAATATAAATAAATAAAGCTGATGACACTATTGGCAGCTGCAAACTAGATTAGATTATATTGCCATCATATATTGGCCGGCCAATCCAGCTAACAGCAATTCAGCAAGAAAACAAGCTACCGGCTTTAGTATTTTATATATATATATATATATGTGCACACACACACACACACACACACACACACACACACACACACACACACACACACACACACACACACTA
>NW_012132604.1:0-2143 GCF_000143395.1 Atta cephalotes | reverse complement strand
TTAAATTTATGTCTAAATTGTTAATTTCATGTAATTTAGAAAAAAATATTTTAGATATGAAATTACAAAATAAATGATATATTATATCTATCATCAAAGTTTAATGATAGATACTACTGTTCATTTAATTTATTTATGATGTATTCAAGAGTAATATTTTTTCCTAATGCCTAAGAAATGTAAATATATTAAAACGTGTAGCTACATATAACATTTGAAAATCTTGCATCTAGGTTTTTTTATCATAATTTCATTTAAAAACTATGATAAACTTGATCTCTCTTAATAATCAGACAGTTTATTTTACAGATATAATAAACATCTATCAAATTATTTCTTCCGTAAATTTGAGATGCAGAATAAGATGTGATTATCCTAAATTATACTTTATTAAGAGAAATTATTTGTACATTAATATTGTTAATATTTCGCCGATTAATCTTTCATACTAATGAAATTTTAATTGCGCGCTCTAGCATTTGATATTTGCTATAAGATATTATGATATAGAATCATATACAGATGCTAATTGGAGGAATAGTGGAATATGATGATGGCACTCCATCGTCGACATCGCAAATGGCAAAGGACTTAGTTACGTTTCTAAGTTGGACATCTCGGCAAGAATATGATGTACAAAAACTGATGTTTATCAAAGGAATGGGAGTCACTCTTGTATTCTTAGCTTCGCTTATTCATTATTCGAGATTCATCTGGTCATACTTAAGAAGTAGACAGATAGCATACGTGCCCAAGGAAAAATATTAAGAAATATTCTCGCGAAAAGTTTCCAATAGAAACCTTAATGACGGAAGTTTCTCGACATTAAAAATGAAATATATGAAATCAGTGAGTTATGAATTGAAATGAATTCATTGAATTCATAAAAAGTTGAATTTGATTAATAATAATTATTTTTTAGATCCGAATTGCCACGCTAATCTTTTTTTCCGCCAATTTTGATCAGAAAAAGTATTAAAGATTATCGAAGATATAATATTAGATATATTAAAGACAAGTTACAAAAACAGGTTTAAAACCGATTTTTCAGAAAAATAATTAATTTACTAATTTATAAATACAATATGTTACAATAATCTGTAAATAAGAAATAGCAATTAATTGTAAATATAGTAAAATAAATTTTAAATAAACTTTATTAAGAAACTTTATTAAGAATGTCAAATAAAATATAATTAAATTAAAACACAAGAAATAAAATATTATCAATTTAAGGGAATGCGGAAATTGTTTCGATAAAATATAATTAATTTTCGGATTCTCCAATCTTTTAATTGTTATTTAAATTTATTTTTATTTGTTATTTATAAATAAATGTTATTAAAATATCCTCCACAATTAAAGTAGATAAAATACAGTGCGCAGACAACAATTTCATATGGCAAACAAAAAGAAATTTAAAAATTATAGTTTTCTGCAATTGACTCGTGACAACATGTGTTGCATATAAGATTTTAGACTTCGTACGATTGGAATAAGCTTAGATAGCACTAAAGGTTATATGAAAGAACAATACTATTGTAGAAATGAAACTAAGGACTTTAGTATAAGAGGAAAGAGAATCTGAAAATTTCATTTGTATGCTACGAGTGAAAAATAAAACAGAGCAATAATTATGTTTAACAATAGGTACCGAGTCTTTCAAGAGATAGCGTTGCAATATATCAAATAAGAGCAGATTGTGTGATAATAAAACGATAATGTAAGAAAGTCAGTTTAGAATTAAAAAGTCTGCATTATCGACTTCAATCAAATTTAGCCATCCAGTATTCCCTTAAGAAAAAGATATCTTTTATTATAATATTTATAATATTTCATTTAAAATTTTTACATCTAAAGATGAGGCTACTACAATTAGATATTATATCTAATTATAACAGCTCTATCTATAGACATATCAAATTATATTTTTGATAAATTATTTTAAGTTCTTTTAGTTCTTTTATGTACAAGCATCTATTTATTTTTACGATGCTAGCATTTTATTTAGCTCTATATCTATATATAAACAAATTTTAGAGCAATTTTAATCAGATATGTGCACGCGCGCGCGGGTGTGTGTGTGTGTGTGTGTGTGTGTGTGTGTGTGTGTGTGTGTGTGTGTGTGTGTGTGTGTGTGTGT
>NW_012132603.1:0-2141 GCF_000143395.1 Atta cephalotes | reverse complement strand
AACATTGCTCCTTCTGATTCTGGCTGTTCCGAAGGATGCAACAAGTTCACTTCTTTCGCAGAAATTGAAAATTGACTCCAAAATTGAATCGCCTCCAAAGACGAGTCATTTTTTCGAGATGGAATTCGAAAATTGCCTGAGAGATGGGAAAAAGTAGTAGGCAGCGATGGACAATGCTGTTCATTGTTTTGAAATAAATGCACAAAAAAACGGACCGAACTAATTTGTATTCCCAATATTATAATGTCTGACTCTACAAACGCTCAAACAAATGCTATCAAATGGAAATTGAGTATATTATGTACAATATTTAACGAGGAAGTTTTTAATTTTTTTCTTCTTTATGAATTTGAAGTTACGAAAACAAAGAATTTGCTAGATAATTTTTAGATCAAAGCTTATGCACATATAGAATGAAATATTAGGTGTAACTTTGCTTCCGTCGTTTTCCTATAGATGGCTTTAGCGGTAAGTGGTGGTCGAAGTAAATAGATCATAGACGTCATACAATAAACTTCTGTTAACTTCTGGCATCTGTTAACATAACCCCATAGAAACATTAGTGTCGATTTGTGTCTGCATCATAAAGTTATTCTCGATTGAAAATGTCAATTTACGAGCCAAATTCTCGTCATTTGTGGGAGGTTTTAATTTTTTGCTTCAATATGAAGAAATCTGCGGTTGAGGCTCATCTCGGAGCGGCTCATCGAATGCTCTCAAATACTTATGGTGAGGCCGCTATTAGTGAAAGAACGTGTCGTGAGTGGTTTCAACGCTTCAAGAACGGTGACGTCCAAGGTCATGCTCTGTATTTGGGGGGACCAGCTCGGCGTAGTGTATTATGAACTGTTAAAACCGACTGAAACAATCACAGGCGATCGGTATCGAAATTGATGCGTTTGAGCCGAGCATTGAAAGACAAACGGCCGCAATACAACGAGAGACACGATAAAGTGATTTTGCAGCATGACAATGCTCGACCCCATGTTGCGAAAGTGGTCAAGACATACTTGAAAACGTTGAATGGGAAGTCCTACCCCACCCACCGTATTCTCCAGACGTTACTCCCTCTGACTATCACTTGTTTCGATCAATGGCACACGGCCTGGCTGACCAGCACTTCCGGTCTTATGAAGAAGTAAAAAATTGGATCGATTCGTGGATAGCCTCAAAAGATGACCAGTTTTTTCGACGCGGGATTCGTACGCTACCAGAAAGATGGGAGAAAGTGGCCAGCGATGGACAATACTTTGAATCATAAATGTATAACCAGTTTTTTACAATAAAGCCTCGAATTTCGGAAAAAAACGGCGGAAGCAAAGTTGTACACCTAATAAAATCAAATTGCATTAATATATTAAAGACTCTAACGATTATAAATCAAATGATATAATTTATAAATTGCTGAAATTTATTTTGCAATGTAATATTTTTTTTTTTTAAGAAAACACCTTGCATATGAGTCTGCTATTCATGTGTAACGATCTATTTTTAGTATAAGACTATTATCTATTATCAGTTTCTAGCGAAAGAAATTTTCAATTAATAGGATATTTTTTATTTATTCATAAAAATAAACAATTTCATTTTATAATCTAACTTTAAAGGAAAGTTTATAGTCGAAACAGCTCTGTAGTCGGAATTAATTCTTGGCATTCGGATTGCTCGAAGATTACGTGATCAAGCTCGCATCTCAGATTTACATTGCCGAACGCATCTTATAATTGTACTGTTACATATGGGTTTATCCCATATTAATATTATTCGACCTTGCGAAGCTACTCTCATCCCCCTCTTTGCAGGAGTAAAGAGGGAGGGGTGAAAAGTCGCTTCGCGTGAAAAGTCGAAATCATGATGAAGGGATAACATGGTATGTGCGATTGGACAGTATTTCTCTTTAAATCTTCGCCCTCTCCGTCTAGTCTTATTGTGCTGAGCGGATTTAAACTTATACACCTGGTATAAACTGTCAACTGCATGTGTAACGAAATAATGTGTAACAAATTTCAAAATGATTGATGAATGTACAATTGTTACAAACAATTGTTAACAACTGTATTATTACAACATTGTAAATGAATAAACATTTTTGTATATATATATATATATATATATATATATATATATATATACGTATATAT
>NW_012132602.1:0-2144 GCF_000143395.1 Atta cephalotes | reverse complement strand
ATATATATATATATATATATATATATATATATATATATATATACATATCTGTAATTGAACTTTATAAACAGTTTCTATAAACGCTTCTTCACATCATTTCCAAATCATCTGTGATTAGTTACTAATATTCCATACATAGCGGTATATAATGGCAGAAACAGAAGTAGAAGACAATTTGATTCCAGCTCGTCGCTGGATACGTGAACATTACATGAAATTGACAAGGAGTAACAAAGCAATATGCAATCATTGTGACGAAAAATTCATTATATGTATTAGTCTTAGATACATTTCATAAGCACTTGGTAGAAATCCAGACAAATTAACAGAAGAAGAGAAGAAAGAAGTAAAATTCTATAGGGATCATTTTACTTTAAAAGACGATACAAAGACAACATGTAAAGCAATTAGTTGCTTAACTGTAACTAAATTAAAAGAACATTTAAAAAGAATTCAAAAATAAGTATATATACTCCAATTATATAAAAAATTAATCAAAAATTAATCTATATTGAAAAATATAGAATGAATTGTAATGAAACTACCAATGCTAAAGAAAATGTAATGCAGACTAAAATATTCGTTTATCGATAACGTATCAAATCTGCGTGTCGGCAAATATAACATAAAAATCATTCGTACTATTTATTCGTACTATATGTATATATATATTCTATATTTTTATTGAGCACAAAATGTTTCCCCGAATTCAAATTTACTATCGCCACGTACAAGAAGAACTAAGATTAGACCATTTTAATTTTTACCCAGGAATGATTAGATTAATGGTATATTCAAATCTACTTGATTGCGAGATTCTTGATCGCTTTTAAATATTCGTATAATAAGATTCTTAAAATTGATATTTTGTCCTTGGTGGAGTAGTGTACATAATTCAAAATAATATTATATATCAACATAATTCCGCAACATTTATTTAATATTTATAAATATAATATTAAATTCGCACATCCGAGCTCAAATATAAAATATTCAAAAGCAAAAGATACGTTCATTACGAAAATATTAAATATTGAATTGAATAATGCATTTAGATCACTAGATTTTTCTAAAACATTTAAGCTATCGAGACAGATTTCACGTTGAATTGTTCACATCTCTAATTCGTTTTTCTACTTAAAATACTTATTTCCAATGGCTGTCTCAACAAGAAGAGAATATGCAAAAAGATGCAATGGTTATTACGGAAGCAAAATGAGGCGAAATTAAATAATATTAAAACTGATTCATTATTACAATGCATACACAGTCAATAAAAAAAATTCTCAAGAAAAAAATCTGAATGTTTATTCTTATAATCCATTGATTTCATTACAGATTGCCCTGGAAACAATTCTTCTCATATTTTTTAAATGAATTAGAATATTTTTCAAAAATACTCGGAAATATTCGGAAAGTTTACATATTCTCTCAGAACTTCTCATAGAATTATAAATAAATGAGTTCTGAAATATTCTGAAATTTTTCATAATTTTTAAAAAGTATTTTAAAATTTTTTAGATTTTATAACATTTCATCAAAAATTATACTTACAAAAATCTTAAAAATCTTACGGTATTTCATAATTAATATGAAAAATTCTGAGAAATGTTTCAATTTGTATAAAAAATATGAGAAAGTTGTAAAATTATAGAGAAATTCTGAAAAATTATATGAAAAATTCTGAGAAAAATTTTCACCAGGGTGATGAAAAAGCGATAGAAATTTGTATAACTGTAATTTGTACATCTAATTTGTATATCATTCAATCAATTTTGTAACAGAAAATATTCAATCTTCGTTAGATAGTGTCAAAAATAAGTAATTTAAAAACCTGTTACAATTAGAAACAGATTTGCTCTATCTTCGAATGATATTGTACTAAGAAAAATTGTATAGAGTTTATTAAAACATAGAAGTATAAATAGATTACCGTTATATGTAAAAACTACAATCAAGAATCGTTGTGTACTATCATTGAGAAAAAACATCGCTTCATCCTCACATAATAATAATTCAAATAATCAGACATCACGCCTAACGAAAGTTACTTATCTTTTTGTCAAAGAGAATCCTAATATCATTTTTACTAGAGCTGACAAAGGGAATATTACTATTGCCTTGAATAAAGACTATTATATAGA
>NW_012132601.1:0-2147 GCF_000143395.1 Atta cephalotes | reverse complement strand
TATATATATATATATATATATATATATATATATATATATATATATTCATACCGTTACCAAATTCGCGACGCTATCACTAGCTTTATTCTGAAGTTTTGACATCAACAAACTTTAGATTAAAATTACTTAGAAACCACAATAAAAAATTTAAAAACACTTTTATTATACAATAATGTCATCAGTATTTTTCGATTGCGATCAATCCGAATAAAATTGATGCAGCCGATTCCAAAAAGGTTTGTTTGCGTCGCATGCTCCAAATTAACCCAGACAGAGAGCACTTGGATCACAGATAAGATGACAGTTGAAGCAATTGCATTTAATGTGCTCCAATGTTCAGTGACACGAACGGATTTAGGACAAGTATGTCACTTAACCTAATCCGTGAGACCACTTCGTGGATGTCGAATGGATTGGATATGTGCCTCATTTCGTTTCGGGTTTATATTACTTCGATTGTTTGAAAAGCGCTTTTATACAAAATAAATGCGTTTTTAATAAAAGTTATATTATATTTTTATATTATATTATATTATATTTTATTTTATTATTTTATTTTATTAATATTATATTATATTATTATATAATATTATATTTTTATATTCATATCATTAAATGTGTTTTTACAAGATGAATCTGAAATACTTTTTTCGAATAATACGTTTTTAATTATCATTACGCATGCGTGCGTAACATGTCTCAATCATACCTTCTGAGGTAAGGCAAATGGAGCGTGCTTTTAATTGATCTATGGAGTATGCTCTAACGCGACGCGAACATCTAGGGTGCGTTCGGGGAGACACTATTCGCACTATGAACGCAAACGCCAATGCTATTCTTGGAGCCAATAGCGCGATAGCGTTAGCAAGCTCCATGAACGATCTTAGCAAAGCGTTGGCGTTTAACCAGAGGAATATATTCGTCAAAGTTGAGTTAATGTAGGAGATTCTGTTTTCAATCACCAACCAAACTTTTTCTTATAATTAAAATTTTAAGGTTTTGTAAAGTATTTGTAACGTAATTTTTATTTTCTCGTAATGAATAACAGAACACAATCTCAATTACAATTTCTATGATAGCTTGCCGAAGTGAACAATGTAGAAATTAGATTAAAAAATTAATAGTTACACTAAATTAATCAGGAAGAACTCTTGAGCATGCATTGTCGATTTCAGAAGAAGAAGCATATCTATATCTAATAAGGATCTTAAGCATCTGCAGCTAAATATTCTGTCGCGCTATACCACAATCATAACTTTTTTCCGTACATAGGAATTAAAAATTGCCAGTAACAAGATACCTCTGACTTTTACATTTAATAAAATCAAATACACAAGTTGCATTTCGCAGGAACTTTGAAAAGTTAAAGATGATACACAAGCAAGAATTACGAATTGTTCACTCCAGCCTAGTGGCAAGTCATCAGCAGAGATTAAAATTGAGATTGCATTTATTGATAAAATTTGAAATTCACACATTACGTTTACTCTACGAAATTCTAAGAGAGAATAGTTTAGTGACACTCGAGAACAGAATTCCCTTAAACATTAATCTAATTTTGACGAATGTTAAACGCTACTAATGCTACGCTAGGGTCATTTATGGATCTATAAATGCTAACGCTACCAATCTACCATTATCTCGGAAGAAATAGCATTGATACCACGCAGTTGTGACATAACACGCTACCATTAGTGACGTCATGATCGTGTTTGTCAGCGTTATCTGCAGCTCCGTGAACAGTTTGTAGCACTAAATAGCGCGAATAGTCTCCCCGAACGCACCCCTAGTCGTCATATTGGTCCGATGACGCAAATTGAAGCATGTTGTAGCGTGCGATGCGAACAAAGAGAACTAAGATCTGCAGATCATTTCCCAAAAAAAGAACAATTTTAGCTTTTCAAATTTTTTCAGTCGTACGTGAGACACATACATATAAAGTGTTTTGTTCATTAAGCTTCACAATGAATTCATAGAATTTTAATTTTAATATAAAATTAAAGTAAAATTAGCAATGAAAATGAACTTTAATGCGTATACGTGTGTAATTTATGTACGAGACAAACAGGGAGAGGACGAGAGGAAGAGAAAAGGGGGAAGGAGAGAGAAAGAGAGAGAGAGAGAGAGAGAGGAGGAGAGAGAAGAAG
>NW_012132600.1:0-2144 GCF_000143395.1 Atta cephalotes | reverse complement strand
GTGTGTGTGTGTGTTGTGTGTGTGTGTGTGTGTGTGTATATATATATATATATATATATATACTAATTTTAAGTTATACCGTGTCAATTCCGAGATCATGAGAAAGAGAGAGAGAGAGAGAGAGAGAGGAGGGGGAGGGGAGAAAAGAGAAAAAGAGAAAAAAGAGATAGATCTGTATGTGTGTGGGTACATACGAGTGAAACGAGAAGGACTAAAAATAAAGCATGAAAAAAACATCATCGAGGAGAAACGGGGCAACGTCCTAATTACATGCCGCCACTGCCTGCATGGCTATTGCTGTGGTTGTTGCGGCAAACAGCACTGCAGGGCGCCAGGGTCCGCACAGTTAACGAAAGGCGCGGACACTAACGATTCGTATCCATGGGTGTTCCACGGAGAAGGATGAAGAGAAACGTCGATCTTGGTCGGAAATGTAGAAAGAACGATAGCAGAAATATAATAGCAGAAATATAATTTCCAATAAACAGGGAAAGATACATAGTTGTGTGTATCATGTCATGTATCAGTTGCTACCTTTTGTCATTATTTACTGTTATTTCAATAATAGCTTAAAAATATTAACACGTTAGAAATAATAACACGACACTGATTACAAATATTTTAATTGCATATGTAATTAATTAAAACTTTAAATTTTATTCCAATTTGATTCATATTATATTCCTTCCGCTTCCTTATTTCAAAAGTTACACAACTCGAAAAACATAATTTTCGAGATATTACTATGAATGAATTGAATAAACATTGTCCTAAACATTATCCTTAATCATTAAAAATGAACTAAGGTAATATTTTTCGCAATAAGTTATTTCCAAGTTTTTTTAAAGATGCTTAGTATCCTATATAAAATTAATATTACCATTAAATTAAATTGACAGTCAATCTAATTAAAAATATTAATATTTCAGCTTGTGAATTTGAGATTGCGTTTCGAGTTTGACAAACTGAATTAATGCGCAGTTTAAAAAATGTATTTGCAAAAATTTGCATGTGAATATTATTAAGCATCTGCTTTCATCGAAATTAATATTATTTCTCTTAATTGATTTATTCTCGTCTAATTTCGAATATATTTCCAATTATAGTTGAATTAATTGTAACTGAATTTATTTAATTTTATAAAATATCATAGTTCTTAAGAAGAGTGGCTTTTTAAGAATGTGAAACAAATTTTGATTGACACACCATTTGATTATGTTTTAAGAACTAAAAAATATTCTTTTTATCAATATTATTTGACAGATCAAACTTTTCTGTCTGATTGAAAAATAGAAATTTTCTTCTTTTCTCCTTTTCTGAATTAATTTTTTTAGTTGTATTACTTCTGAAGTAAGAGAGTGATACATATATAAAATTAAGTTTTTATTTATCTGTTTATCATTGCATCAGAAAAATTGTGCATGATCTAGTGTATCCTAATGTCTCTCAAATAGTTTTTATGATTTATGTAGCGTGATATTCATTTTGCTTAAAATATCATCTTCGTGAGGCTTAACGAATTAATATCGTCACGTCGTGAACAGCGATTTCTGAAGCTAATTAGTGCACGAAGAGGTAACGTGAACAAATTTAAATCGTATATATACCAATAAGTTGAGACAAATTACATTTTAGAAAAAATTCTGGCGCTATGCGTCATGTGAATGAAATCGCATTATGTGTGGTTTTAATGAATCGTTGACTCTAGTTCTGCAATACATACATCGAAATTTAGTATTTCGAGATATTACGGCGTTGAAATTCAGGAACAGACAGAAAGTTCACACATGCTCTGTACAATTATTATTTTGTGGCTATATGGATACATTCATTGAAACGACTACGGACTGTCAGTTCTTGTCTCGTGCATCAATGCTCAGACGAGAAAATTGCAAAAGCCATGACTTTGAAAGCTTTGGTTGGTGCGAGACACTGTGACAGGGAAGGCAAAGGTGAGATAAAGAAGAGTTTTTCTGTGCGAGGATAACGTTCGAAAGAGTAGTGAGACTGGTGAGTGAGTAGAAGTTCAAGGGTGGCGACACGAGGGTGTCGCGCTACATCGATCGCACCTGAAACATCCACCTTTCGCGGTCTGTTCAGTTTCCTTTTTTTTCTACGTAACCCCTCGAGTCTCTCTCTCTCTC
>NW_012132599.1:0-2144 GCF_000143395.1 Atta cephalotes | reverse complement strand
ATATATATATATATATATATATATATATATATATATATATGCAGTATTTATTTTGAAAATTAATTCAACTAAATTTTACAAAATTAATTATTTGAGAAGAATTTTCTACTAATAGTTGCTGTTAACATTGTGTATCAAAATGTTAATACAGAAAAATGTAATAATATCATATTTAGGAAATCGCTGTGCGCAATTAAAATTACAAATTTGAAATTGGTGTGAAATTCTTTCAACTCTCACACTCGATATCACGGTCAATTGCCAGTTATCGAATTACACGCGTTATAAAGCATGTATTTGCCGCGAGCAAATACACGAGCCTACGTCATTCTACGATGTTACTAATGCCTTAAAAAACAATGATACGGATTATGAAGATAAATGTACGACACATTTTCTCGTAGTCTTCTTTATTTTTCGTACGTTTCTTTCACGCGATTATAGTAAATATTGAAAATGAAAATTGTCCAGTTTATTCTTGTTGATCTTGTTTTTGTAAAAAATACTTCTCGTACAAGACAAAAATTCTCAGAGAAGACTGTCGTATAAGAAGAAAGTAATCCCGCGTAGCGTTCTTGGTGCAAATACTAGCGTGTTAATAATAACATACATGGGCAGATGCACTTATATACGTTTGATACATGTAATAAAGGGGGTTGAAATTATTGTGGCTGGAAAATCCGTTGCGCGAAAGGCCGCGAGAAATTGGAAGCATGTTGTGTAATACCATCGAGCTTACACGTGTTTTCCTGGCTTAGGGCAAGGCTATGCGTATAATAATGACGTGAGATAAATCACGTGAGGGTTACGTACGAAGATTCTACGAAGTCAGAATGCTGCTCGTAATATCATATTCAAGGTTGCGACAAATCTTGATTAATCTTTCGAATATCGGTGCGATTATGCATGTCACATGCATTAGATAATGTTTGATTTTAAATAACATTAAAAAGTCTAAAGTTATAAATACACGTGTAAGTGTATCATTTTATCATTAAGCAGCAAGAAAATATTAAAGGCAGAATTTATTTTAATTAGCCTGGAAAATTATTTTAATGTACGTATAAAATTAAAATAAAATTAAAATGGATATTTAAAATGTGTCTGTCGATTTATCGAAAATAGAGATTAATATAACTGGATAGAGATAGATATAGTAAGTATCATTGATGTGATAAGTTATTTTTATAAACCATTTTGTTCGATACGTCAATTTCACTGAATTCCGCTCTTTACTTTTATAGAGAACGTAATGGCCGAAGGCATATAGGAAATATTCGCTTTTATTGAAATATACGGTAATCCATAAACATAGTTCGTAGAATATTTTCTGCCGCAGTGCACTGCATTGCGCTGCTCGCATTTGATAAACAATGTAGAAAAAGGCTTCCACCAGAAAACCAACATGTTGTTTGAAACGACAGAAAATTTAAAGTATAGAGATTAACATATTACGTAGGTTTGCATACATTTATGTAGATGCACTATCGTCATCTCTACGCTATTTACATTTTGTTGTCATGCACATAAGCTTGCAATTATAATAACCATATAACTCGACTCGTACTATTTATGAGAATTTATTTATAATTTCTCTTTATTTTTATATAGACGTTATAATGCTGCTACTAACGTAGCTCGTTGAAATAAACGTGTCGTGCGCTCAGAAATCAGAAAGCGTGACGACGACGACGTCACGGCGCGTCACGTCGCGCGACCAGGTTAACGAAAACCGATGCGGAATGACCGATCGTTTCTCGCCGTGCCGCGATGCGAAAGGATCGTATATTTAGAACGCCGCGGGCCTTTACTTCGCGAAATCTTCGAGACATTTCCGCGACCGGAGACAAATCGTCGGCGCTAGTCAACGTCGACGTTTGAAAGAGAAGAACTGCTGATCGCGACAGTTAGCAGTGGCCTGTCGGGCTTCTCCCATAAATAAAATGTCTATTTTAAAAACGACGCATCTCATATTTCAAAAATCCTATTGGAATGGATGTACTACACGTTTAGAACAGTAGAATGTTACGGACTTGAAGAATTGGCGCAATCTTGATAAAAATCGCATAAATTAATCAGAATTTTTGTTCATAAAAAATGCTTAAAAAGATATATATATATATATATATATATATATATATATA
>NW_012132598.1:0-2148 GCF_000143395.1 Atta cephalotes | reverse complement strand
TATATATATATATATATATATATATATATATATATATATACTAAACCGGAAACTACAATATCATTAGCTGTGGAAATTCTACTTTTATCTTATCTTTCACGCATATTTTAAGTGAATTCCTAGATTTATTTTCCATCTCACACATGCATATGTAACATGAAATTAGAAACAACTCTGAGAAAGATATAAACATTATTAATTTCAATAAAATAATTCAATAATATTAATTATTAAATATAATATAATTGCAGCATTAAAATTACATTTAATTCAATTTTTTATCCTAATAAAAAAACGAATATTATTTATTAATTAACTGATAGTACGCATTATATTAAAAAAAAATTTACAGAATGTTCTTGTACAAGTTCTGAAATAAAAACTCATAATTTAAAGTAAAACATAATAAAGACTTTTCAATGTTTTTCTACATTAAAAATTGCAGAATTTAAAATGATTTATATAATATTTTTATTTTTTGAGGAATATCGATCCATCGTTTAGTTTTATCTGACATTTAACTGTTTAATGAAATACAGTATAGTACTAATGGGAGCAAATATTCCGTAAGGAATAGTAAAAAAATATAAAAAATTTAATAGATCCTAGTTTCATATTTATTTTAACATATTTTAAATAAATACATTTGAAACATCAAATAAAATAATTTTTCTAACTTTCAAAAATTTGTTCCTTAAGAGGATAACATATGTAATATTTTAATAATATATAATAAATAAATTATAGTTAATAATATTTTATAATTAAATACTTTTTTAAGTAGATATAAAAATGTTTAATATGTAAAAAATAATTTTGCAAAATAAATCGAGTAAAAATATACAAATATAGTAAATATATGCAAATATAGTAAATATATACAAAATATAACGCAAAAATATAACAAATATTTTATTATTATTCTACATTAACAAAGAAAGAAAGCCTAAGTAAACGCGTACACCCCTTCTCTTCGCATGTGCGTACACAATCAGTTGGGATCCCTGAACGTGGATACTTGATACCATAGAGACTGTTCAGTGCCACTTTTTCCTTCACAGGGGTCGCGTACTAAATGAACGTTAGTCCAGGACTTTCTAGTTAATAAATCGCAATCATATCGCGTATTTGCAAATTATTTTAAAGTAATGTGATAAACTAAGATAAAAAAATCTATTACATAATAAAGTTAGTATATGTATGTGCAAATATGTGTAATTCATGATTTTATAAGAATTTGTGAGAAATTCATAATTTGAAGATTTACAAGGATAAATTCAAAATAATTCACAAATACAACCATGTTGAGCAATCTTGTAAAATTCAAATTTTACTGCAAGAAACAAAATCGCAAAAAAGATAACAAAATACACATTGAAGAGATAAAAAAATCGTCTGAAATCTATGAAAAAGAATATTCAATCAACAGAAATTTATCAATTATAACCGACAAGCATCTTGAATCGGATGTCACGGATAATGTTTGTCTGAAGCACAAGGAGCACATTGATGCTACAACATCGAATTCTTCCAGTATGAATTCACAGAACTCGTATATTCTGATAGCATGTGAAAAACCTATTATAAATGACACAAACTGGGAATTTGTAGACAATGACGATATCATTGAAAATATACAAAATAATAATATTAAACAAAAATATTGTAATCCCAAATGTAGTAGGGCTTGGTTTCTAAAAGTTCGTCGCAAGATTGTGAACTGTCATAATAAAGTTTATCCTATGCTGTGTGTGACAAATGGGTGAGTGAAAAAAATTTTTTTTTCTTAAACAATAAAACTATCGATAATCTTTTTTTTATATAAATTAATTATATAAATTATTTATAATTACATTATAATTTGGTATTAGGTGAAATAAAATATAATGATTACAATAAATCTCTTGCCTTGCTAGAAAATAATTTAATTATCATATTGAGATAACAATTACAGAAATAATATAATCACTGTTATCTTAATATAACGCAAATAATTATTTTAACAGGTAATTTCAAAGAATTGTCATGATATTTGATGATAAAATCGCAAGATTTTATCAATAAGATATACGCATTTCAAATTTATTCTGCGCCTGCGATTTTTTTTATCTCTTCAATATTTATTTTATTATCTTCTATGCAACTTTG
>NW_012132597.1:0-2136 GCF_000143395.1 Atta cephalotes | reverse complement strand
AACACGAAGAGATATTAGTATATAAAGTAGACTTCTACTACAAATATTGTGATAATTTATATCTATAGTAACTAAACTAATTACTTTTTAATTAGTCATCTCTCTCTTCTTCTTTCTTCTCTCTCTCGCTCTCTCTCTCTCTCTCTCTCTCTCTCTCTCTCCCTCTCTTCCTTTTTCTCTCTTTCCAAGATTAATGTTTTGTCGACTCAAGTTAAAATTGTGAAAGATGATACGTAAAGAAAACCCACAATTACGATTGCGCTTTTATGAAGAGTTTTTTTTTGCTTTTGTGAAAGAACATAATTGAACCCTTACGCAGCTAAATCTGATTCTTCCCGCAAAGAAAGGAAAGAGCTTACCATAAGGACGATGCACAAGTATCATTTTCGCGAGATGAATAAAGCTAAACGATAACGTTTTACGCAGCTGAGTCTATTATATTTATACTTTAAAGTCGGGGGAAACACTTTTGTTATTTCATTTCAACTCTTGGCGTTTCGTTTCACTTGTATTTCGCAAAATTATGCACTCGACACGTTCAATCTGTTATTTTCGCCATCACTTCGTCCAATTAACGCGGTCCTGTTGAACGCGCTGTAAAAAGATTTGTAAGAAACACGCCATCGCTCGTTACGGCTCGTCAAACTTTTTCTTCCTCGAATCGCATAGACGATCCCTCGCCTCGGGCGAGGAGGCGTTCTAATCGGCGACCGATCAATATTCATGGGTATCGATGAACTCGATGTTTCGGTTCGTCTCCGGATCTTATACTAAAGACTACACTGTAAAATTGCATCGTCCGAGTTAACCTCGCCAATTTTGCGTCGCGTAATTTTTAGCATCAGTTTAATGAGCAGCGCATTTTTTAATACTATTCTTTTCGCTTAAAGTAATATCTAGACTATATTTTTAACTTGTACTACGAACAGTTTTTGATTTAATAAGTTTCTTCTGACAGCTTCTTTAGAAGATACCAACTGTATTTTATACATTTTATATAAAGAACATTCCCAAATATAACATCAGTTTTCCATCAAAATTTAATTATTATTTCAGATAAATCTAAGCGAATTTCTTGTAAATTGTTTATTAAAGATTTTTTTTTTTAAATCTGCAACGCAAATGTTTCTTAATTTGCAATTTTGAAATCAGTATGATATTAATAATATTAAAGTAGTTCATAAACAACTAAACAAATTTACATAAAAGTATTACGTCATGCATTTAGATGTCATATCCTATATTGCCATTTCACTTGTAAAGAATTCATTTGAATTTTGTTATAATATTTATTCGCAATCAGTGACAGTATAATCAACAAAATTACGTCAAATTATCGAAGCGCGATGTAACGAGGTTTAATGAATACAAATTATCGAAATAGAGTTTCTAATTATCACAAGTAAATTACTTGAATTTAAATATTTAAGCGTTATGGCTCACAGATACCTATATATTTAAAAGCACATATTCCCTTTATTAATCCGCGAGTAAATTTCGCGCCGGGTTCGCACGGAAATCTCCACAGAATTCGGGATGTCGCATAAAACGAGTGACACCAAATTACTTTCTTGTTAGTCGCTTCTGCACAATTCCCGCCATTTCCCCGAATAATTTGTTATGCCGGAATGAGTTTGTCCGTAAAGCTGTGCCCGTCCTCGGGCGCGAGTAATCGAGATTGCGCGTCCTCTCGATGCTTTTTCGCTCGCGGAGCTTTCGGCCTCCATTCGTTCACCGGCACCGGCTGGCTTGTGTGTAATGAAAATTTGTAAAATCTCCCGACGTGAAACACGAACGACGCCCGCGACGAAAGGGGAGGAAGACCATCAATTAATCCCCATTCATGCCGATTGCAGCATTCTGAAAATTCACGTCGAATTCGCCTCGTTTAGGAGTTATTTTTCTGACGCGGCGCGTCCTCTTTTCGCTTTGCCTCAACCAAGGGCCGACCAAGTAAGTCGTTCTTTTCCACCTGCACGCCCCTGCAATTAAATTCATGCAGATAATTTGCGGACTCCTGAATTTTGACAGCCTGACTAAGTGACACACACGCACACACACACACACACACACACACACACACACACACACACACACACACACACACACACACACACACACACACACACACACACA
>NW_012132596.1:0-2145 GCF_000143395.1 Atta cephalotes | reverse complement strand
TTGGCCTTTTGACAAGTTGGTAACCAAATATTGCCTTGTTTCATTTGTTGTCGACACTCCTCAACTATCTCCGATTTCATTGCCTTCTTTATAACTTCATCAGTGCGACTTAAATTTCCTTTGAGTTTAATCGTCTCTCCACTTGCACAACTTCCATATCGCATCTCGGAGTTAAATTCGTAATTCGGAATCTTTTTGATTGCTTTCTCAACATTTAGATGATTGTACTGTGATAATCCAACAATGCTATTAACATTGCAAAATTCCCAGGAGACTTCTCCATCTAGCGATTGGATATTCCCATAGAAAAGAGTCTGCAATTTATCGCGGGTGTCTCCCAAAACGAAGGTGAAAACGTAATAATTATTATCAATTAAAACACTTATGTCGTACATTGTAGATGTAGTGACCGAATAGACATAATTGTCAGATCTATTATCTTTGGTAATTGTGAGTTCATCTACAAATTGTGCTTCTCTTTCCCTGCTGTTAGGCCGTTTGTCAATTATTGTAGGAATTGTTGCTTCCGAACTTCTATTAGTTCTCTCGACATAATAAGTTAAATTTATTTGTGCATCTATGGGATATAAGATTACGTCGAATCTCCTGTAATGGGCACCAAGATTTAAATAAAATATAGTAGAAAGCTTAATAAGGCCTTCAAGTCCCTTTTTTTGCGACATATCGTTATCAATAACATCACTTCTTGCGGAGAGTGTTAGGTTACCTAGCGAAAATTGAACTTGATTCGGTTCCTTCGTGTGTACTAGACGTGTATCATTGCTGAATTCTAGAAGTTGCAGAATGTCCTGTCTTGAGGTATAAGGAACCACACTGTGGTGAATCGCTAATTGCCTGATTGAAACCCTGCCAACATGAGGATTATAATGAGGATGTATCTTCAGCTCATATGTACCATTACCTTTCGTTTTGACATTTAATCCAGCTGGTATGGCAATATGCGTATTGATATCAACACCAGCAATGTAGTATCTGTGCTCAAAAGGTGTTACGAAACCAATTCTACTTTGGATCTTTTCACTTGATACTATATAACCTGTTACTGCCAGTTCTACAAAGCTATCATTTTGTAAGTGCGTGACTTTAACAGATCCTCCCTTGTTAATGGACGTAATTTTCGGTACTGCTAAGGTATAGATGAACGGCAAACCGGTTTCAGTTGGAAATCCCAACGTTATGTCGTAATGGTTTAGATCATTTATGTTTTTGTATTCAAAAACGTATGATCCTATTTGCGATATCGATTTATAATACATTTTCAATACTGCAATACAAAAAAATAATGATTTACATTATTAAAATCAACAGCTTTTAAATAAATTTCAGAATACTTACTATTCGTAAATTCTTCAAGCGTATAGTTGTCAAAGGGATAGAATCCTAAAGAAAATGCAGAGTCCAAAAAGAAATTTCCTTCGAGCTGTTCTGCATTTTCGGGTTCAATACCAAGCTTTTCAACTATCGTTTCAATCATCCATTCCTTCCTAGTTTGATTTTGAGGCATCCAGGGTCGTTTACCTAGCAATATATCTAGCCACTGCTGTTTTAATTCTTCGATACTTGATACTGCATATGCCATTTTTGTTAGAGGTAGAGTTAATCCACCATAAGATTGAAGTATATCAATATATGCATTTTTAGGTGTATTAGTGTCGTCGCTACCAATTATCTGAAAGATGTTCGTTTGAGCAACGTTTAAGGAGGCGATTATCGTTTGCATAAAAATGCTCTTAGAGTAATTATCTTCGCTAATGTTAGGATTCAATAGCTTGCTAGCAATACGCGCTTTTTCAGCGAGATCATTCCATTCTGTTTGTTCTAAATTAATGAGGGACTCTATACTGGTTTTGACGACAGAATTTACATGCCGATCTTGATCCTGATTAGTAAATTCCGCTAATCGCTGCAATATTAATAAGGATGGATTGGTATTCATTATGATGTGAACAGCTACACAACGCAATTCGTAGACCTCCTTTAAATTCAAATAAATCCTCAAGGCGACGGATCTGACAACTCTCGGATAGCTTTCGGTTAGTTTGCTTAATGAGATGACCATCATCAAACGTTGGAATTTCGATATCGGAATTGCGCCTTCCAGATATGGCTCAAAAATGGAAAGTA
>NW_012132595.1:0-2147 GCF_000143395.1 Atta cephalotes | reverse complement strand
TATATATATATATATATATATATATATATATATATATATCTCATTAACTTTAATTTTTTTACAAATCGCATTTTCTAGTGATATGTGCTTTCCAAAAGCAATTTTTTATAATAAAACCATAAAATATTCCAATAAATATAGTATTAATTCTGAAGGATAAATTTATTCGTAAAGATAAAGCATGTATGTGTACCTCGAGCAAATATTATCAATCACAAATATTATCCACATTAACATAATAATATAGTCGCTTGATAAATTAATCACGAATTAAATTAATTGCAGTGATTCTTTTCAATTTGAAGCCTCTCCGAGTCAATTGAAATCGATTAAAAAATGACAGTATGAAATTTATCAATAAAGTTCGGGCACTGGTTTATTCCTGCATGCACATTAGGCATAAATACATCATCGATCACATATTTAATATTTCAATAAATCGTTTTCAGCAGTTTAATTGCTTATCCTCTTATCCGATAATGATGCATTAATTATATCTAAACTCGATATTATACAATCTTCTGATTTCATATTTAAAATAAATATAAAAGTTAGTTAATGAAATGGCCGTCAAATAATAGATTAATAAATTTTTTATTTAAATATAAAATTAATTATATTAATTATTATATCAGAAAAACGATTGTTAAACTAAAAGATTGTACTACATAAATATTGTAAAAACTTATATTTTTATATTATTATTATTGTAATAATTAAAGAATTACAGTTTTGCAATATTGTTTGTGGAATATTACAAGCGTATTACTGATATTTTACAGACATATTGTTAATTTACATTTCTGTAATATTTCTGCAATATTATATTGCAATCTGTAATATTGCAACATTGCAGCAATATTACTTCAATCTTCTGTGCTGTATGGGTTCTAAATTATAACATTTTTTTCTATTTTACCATTAATAGACATTTAACTCGAAAATCAGCACAATCAAGAAAAATATACAGTAGCGGATAGAAGAAATTACAAATGTAAGAAGTACATTTATCGAAGTTTTTAAAAATTGAACAACTCCGCAACACTACACTAGACTAACCAACACAATGAGCGAGAAATAATTGCTAAAAATGGATGTGAAACAACTTATATGTAATTATTATCACATTGAGAATGACCCGATGACGGATAGAAAAATTAATTATTGTATGTACAATAATTAATTTTATATATTAAATTATAATTATTACCAATGAAAATCCAGCTGAGCTAGTAATCTTTTTTATTTACTTATTTTAATAATATATTATTAAATATAATATAATTAACTAAATATAATATAATTAACAAGTCAAGAAGAGTTACGAGCCAAAATAATAACTTTAATCTTCAAAAAATAATAAACATTTCAAACATAAACACTACAGACGTTTCAACAGATCGGATCGTTATCAATGTTAAAATAAAATTATAATATAAAATTAGTCGTTATATGTACAATTTCTTTTTATGCGACAAATTTTCTTTATTAATAGTAGTTCTTCATTAATACCCTGATAAAAAATGTTGCTGAAATTATTTCACGTTTTAGAACACTTTTCAACCAAATTTCAGCGTTTTAAAAAAGTTTCGGTTTAATTTCAATGATTTTTAGCTGAAAAATTTATTTTCGACAAAATTTCAGAAAAATTTCAGCAAAATTTTCAGACAAATTTCAGCAAGAATTTCAGAGAAATTTTAGAAATTTCAGAGAAATTTCGGTTGAATTTCAGTAATTTTTCAGTATGTTAGCTGAAAAATTCAATTTCAGTAAAGCAAATTTTCAGTAATTTCGCTGAAATATTCCAAAACGTGGAATAATTTCAGCGAAACTTTTTCACTAGACTAGCCTCCACTAACTCGTCGTTTCTAATTGAACTTTTTCTTATATGCTTGTCATCTGTAATAAAACAGTATATAGATAATTTGCAAAATCTTTAGACATTATAGAGATACGCAAAGGAAAGGGATAATATACAACTAGTAAAATACACACACACACACACACACACACACACACACACACACACACACACACACACACACACACACACACACACACACACACACACACACACACACACACACACACACACACACACACACACACACACACACACACACACACACACACACACACACACACAC
>NW_012132594.1:0-2148 GCF_000143395.1 Atta cephalotes | reverse complement strand
TATATATATATCAATTGAATTGTCCGCACTATTGTTGTATTATCCGCATGTGCCGTATTTTTCATTATGATTGTCAAATTTTCGTAATTCCCATGGCACAGTGTGCTTGTGTCCGTTTCATTTTGTCTTTAAACTATATCGACAATAAATAATATTAGTAATATTAATCAAGTAATATTAATAATATTAATTAATGAATGAATTATATATAAAGTTTCAGTAAATGCATTTTTTAATTTTCTCTGCAATTTATTTATTTATATTATAGATATATTAATATCTTTATAATGTTTTGTACATTAACTTCAGTCTCTACTCCGCTGCGCTCTAATAAATAATTAAGTAAAAAATTTTTTTAAATAATTGTCTTAATGTTAATATTTTATATTATATTGCATATTTTATATATTTTTATTATATTGTAGTTTGGCGCACGCTCTATATATATTTTAATTTCATTGTGATAATTTATAGTTCATAATTAATATAATTAATATAATTTTTGTCAAAGACAAAAGTCAAAGCACAAATTCTTTCATTAATAAAGTCAATCATTCAACACGAAACGCATAACGACAATCTTTATTATTTCTTACTTTATACTTTTCGGTATCATGTAAAGATAACATAAAATGTAAAAATTTCAGACATAATGGTCGGCCGAGGATCTTTCAGGCAGATTCTTAAGTTATAGGGTCTACGAAAAAGACGTTTTTCTTTTGTCTATCGCGACTGCTCAGAGAAATGCAGTCGAGAGATAAGGTTCGTTAGTGGGCGAAAGGTTAAAAATAAGGCGAGGTTGAGAGAGCAGGCCGTCATAAATCTGGGTATCCCTAGTGAAAACCCGACTTGCACTCTAAAAACAAGGACACATTCTCGTGGCATTTTGGCCGTAAGGAGTTAGGTATTCGTTCAATGGATGATCCAGGAGGCTTTCCGCTCTGGCATATTTATTCGGAAAGGTGGACAATTTCTCCGGAAAGTTATTCCTTCCGACATTCAAGCCAAAAATAGATGCCCATTATAACGTGTGCAATTCTAATTTTTCATAAAATGTGTAACAAAAATACAAATGAAGAAAATAAAAGAAAGGAATATGGAATTTATATGGAATGTTTTTTATTATAGAATTTTTTATTATAGAATTTATTATAGAACAAAAAAGTTTTTTTTCTAATAGAAATGTGTGAATAATTTGAATCGAATCGAATCTGAGAGATTCGAAATCGAATAAGTTCGATATTTTAAATAATTAGTGATTCGATTTCGAATCAATTGCCTATTTTATTTGCTTCATTTAAATTGAAAATTATTTATTTTCTTATTTATTTTAAAAAATCTGGAACGTTGTTGAAAATATTTTATATTTTTAAATTAGCTTTTAATGTGAAGCTAAAAAAAATTTATTCAAATTCGGTTCGTTTTCGAATGAAACAGATTTGATTCCAAACAGATTCGATTCGATGTAAAATTTTCAGATTCGATTTCGTTTCCGAATAAATTTATCAAAGATTTAATTTGATTTGATTTTTATCTTAGAAATGTTTGGTTCGCACACTTCTAATTATATTTTATTCTAATTATATTTTCTGCCGAGAATACTGCAGAAATGATTTTAACTACAATCAAATAAAGAACAAGAAAAAAGTTTTATCATCGCTCCTATATGTATATTTAAAGTTCATATCAAAGTTTTTTAATTGCATGATTGGTAAAAATCACGTTTTTTTTTAAAAGATATAAAATATCTAAAAAATAATACGCTATTCTCTCGAGCCAAGTTGATATGAGTTAATAGTAATTAAAAATAAGTATTTAGAAAGGCTATGAATCAAAACACAATGTAAATGTAAATAAAAGAAATAAATATAATTATCATGATCTAAAGCAAATAACAAATAACAGATATCATTTCGAGCCCGATCGGATCATTCTCAATGTTACATATAAACGTAATTAAATAGAACAGATTAACTTGATTAAATTGATACTTAAAATAAACGAAAACTAATAAAATAATATAAAAAAACAAATAGCCATCTGTAAAATCGCATCCTGTCATCATGAATCTGATATTACGTCCGTAATAATATAGCGTATATTAGGTGTAGTAAAAAGAAATCCATTATTTTTCCATTCATTTCATGC
>NW_012132593.1:0-2149 GCF_000143395.1 Atta cephalotes | reverse complement strand
TATATATATATATATATATATATATAGAAAAAATAGAATAAATGCGTATATATAAAATAGAACATAGATCTTTGTTAGAAATAATTCTTTTGAATTTAACCCTTTCTCTCCTAACGCCGGTTATATCCAGCATCCATAAAGCTATCAAGGTTGTTTAGGCGTAAAACGTAATTTTAAATGTTAAAAACTCTCTCACGTATAATGTGTATAATTTCGAGATGAGGTCCCGATCAATGGTGATATCCCGGTGGACCGCTTTCTGAACAGAAGAGTTACCAAAACTGTTTTCATTAAGTATAATGATAGCATACTTTCTTTCAGATGTATTCTACAGCTTTGTCCTTTACAATAATTTTTATGCAGGTATATAATTGACCTTCTATTCTCGCAGCATGAAAAATTTTGTTTTATTATGATTTGATATAAATAAGATGTGCGCGCGGATATATAATTAAATGCATTATATTTAAATCAAAATCTCTGATCTTATTGTAACAATCAGAAAGTATTTCTGGTTGATATGACAAGATTTAAGATTTTATAACAAGAACTAGAATTATTATAAGTATTATATTATTTATTATATTATAAGAATTTGTTTAATATGTTTCAGTTTGGTTGGGATTTCCAATAATAACAATGTATCTGAATCGTGATTAATTTTAATCTCAGCGCACTATAGTATTGTAGTTCAATTATTGTGTCAGTCGACATAAGTTGTATTGCTTTGTGTTGTTTCTTGAATTGGAATAACATAGTACCATGGCTAATGAGAAAACATCTTCTCTTTTCGTCATCAATTTTGAGAGAAATGTATAGAAATTTTGAAGTTATAGTAGTAAGATTGAAGTTATAGTAGTAAGATTAATTTTAATTTCTCTATGTTACTGTTTTGTAAGTACCTCATAGATTATGAATACATGATGCGCATGAAGCATCATTTATCCTTATTTACATTCGATGAATAAGGAGAAACAATATATTATGTAGTATATATTATGTAGTATATAAAAACAAAATACCAATAATTAACAGAAAAATATGTTTGTTCAACAAAATATATTCTATGGGTAAATATATTCTATATAGATAATGAGAAAAATTTATCCAATTAAGTAATTCTGATATATTTAACAAGGAAATTATTCATACAACTATAAATACAATAGAAATAATATTATTACATAGTAGCATAATTAAAAAATTAATAATAGGAGATTATACGAAAACGTTGAAAATATATTGTATGTATGGTAACATTGTTTTAAACTAATCATTACTGTAGTATTGACGGAATAAAATATCAACAATAAATAAATCGTATTACTTTTAATTGTTACTTTATAAAATTTATTCAAATTCATCTAATGAAATTTAATAAATATACTTTCATTGTTAATGTTTAATATAAAGAAGAATTTTTATAATGGAAAGAAAATTTAATGCATACTAATTCCACGTAAAATTCATAAAATATATCCAAAGAAAAGTTAAGTTAGCCATCAAACATTAACTGTCTTTTTATAGGAGGGTGTGAATGCCAAATCTTCTAGACCGCTTATAATAGTAATTTGGGCAGAATATTAGTTACCATTTTTATCGCACCTTTAAAGTGATGTTTAAATTCGCATATGTGACAATATATTCTAAAGCAGTGCTGGGATATTTGCACATTTCGATTTTCAGTTTGGTTCCTGTCCCTTACTTCACCAACCTGCGTCTAACCTAAATGCCGATCCGATTGATGGGTTGATGAAATAAGGGAGAAAAAAAATCGACCGAAATATACAAATAAATCCCAGCATTGTTCAAACACATTATTGAAAATCATTTTTTATTAAAAATGAATAATTTTTTTATAGACTAGTGGTTACGAAAAAGTACCTATACTTAGTAAAATACCTATATTTAGTAAAATACGTGCGTCATTATAATTTTTTATATGTTTGGATACAAAAATGTCTCGGGTACCAACTGTTCGAGATTATCTGAACCCGAGACTAGTAGTATTTTAAAGAATTGCTTTTATACTTAAAAATTTATTATATATTTAAAATTTAACAATTTCTTATATTTTTCAGTTTCTTTCGAAAATTTTAATCCTGCTAATATATACTCATTTGATTTATCTCGAGTCTTTGTCCACATA
>NW_012132592.1:0-2149 GCF_000143395.1 Atta cephalotes | reverse complement strand
ATATATATATATATATAATATATATAATATATAAAATTTAAAAAATTTTTAAAGTATAAATTTATAATAAAATTAACATATTTATGATGTTTTATAAGGTACGAGCGGCAGATCAGGACGAAGGAACAAACGGCGAAGTCTGGTATACAATCATCAATGGGAACGAGAATGAGTCGTTTTCACTAAATCGTGAAACTGGCATCCTGTACCCCGCAGCCGCCCTCCTCGGCAGAGCTGGTTCTTACAGGATCGAGGTCGAAGCACGTGACGGCGCCGGAAGTGGTCCGCACTCAGACAGATGTTATGTCGACATAAGAGTCACACCTGTGAATCAGCATAAACCGCAGTTCGTAATGCCAGAATTGACAAACGCGACCGTGGAAGTGCCAGAAGTACGTAGAGAAGAAAAAATATTTTTTGTTTGTCAAGAATAAGTATAAATAATATAATATATGAAATATTAATGTAATATGGTGGTTAATTTTCAGAATGCAGGTGTGCCGAATTATCTAATATTAACTGTAAAAGCAATCGACAGAGATCCTGGCGAGAATGGTCGTGTTAGCTATCATTTGAAAATCGGTAATAGAAACGTTCAAGAAACTGAAGAATTTTCTATAGACCAAGAGACTGGCGAACTTCGATCGAAGATCATTCTCGATCGCGAGATCAAGAGCAAATTTGAAGTAAGTAATATATGAAACCATTTTCTAATGAGCTCGAAATTCTATGAACATTTTCTTTCAGCTTGTTCTTGTGGCAGCCGATCATGGCAGCCCTACAGCATACGAAACACTTCGTTTATTAACAGTTCAATTAGTTGATACAAACGATAATGTGCCGCAATTCTACGAGGAATATAATTTCCATGTATCCGAGAATCGACCAAAGGATTATTTCATTGGCAAAGTTACAGCGGAGGATAAAGACGAAGGCAGACATGCCAAGGTTTATTATTACATAGAAGCAGGTAAATAAATAATATATACAAGATATTTAAAATCATACTTTTTTCTTCTAATTATAATTATATTCTTCTTCTTATACTTTCTTAATTAAAAAACTATTTTTCGATAAATATATTTTCACAATTTGAAGGTTGAAATATCTTACGAATGTATTATTTATTTTTTAAGGAAACGAAGGATACGCCTTTTACATGGACAAATCTGATGGCAGTATCTACGCAAACAAATCATTTGATCGCGAGACAAGAGATAAATATGTTCTTTCTATTCTTGCGTCCAATGATCCCGATCTTTACATCAATCCTGCACAATCCGGCCGACCGTTGACTCACAATCCAGAACACGGACACGTGAATATAACAATAACTGTGTTGGATGAAAACGATAATCCACCCATCTTTGAGCGCAATGATTATTATGCCGGTGTGAATTCTATGGCGAACATAAATGACTTTGTGACTAAAGTAACTGCCTCCGATTTGGATGTCGGAGACAACGGTACTCTCCATTACTATGTCGCCAGCGCGAATCTTTACAAATATGGCTCGGAAAAGCCGAGCGGCTCGATAGTGCCAAGCCCATTCAACGTCACGCAGGATGGTAAACTCGTTACGAGCGGATACATGGCGGAATACAATCAAGACAGATTTATTGTCGAAGTTATCGCCAAGGAGACAGCCATTCCAGAAAGATACGCGATGACGAGAGTTCATGTAAGCTTTTTGCAATTGTCATTGTTATTATATCTAATATTAGTTTCACATTAACATTATCGACTTTATGACGTGATGTTATTATTAGTATTGTATATTGATTTACTGTAAGATTTTTTTACATAATTGCTTTATTAAATATCTTCATTTTACAAATTTAATTCATTTTTATTTTTTGTTAAGGTATGGGTGTTTGAGCCATCTCAATTAATACGAGTCATATTGTCCCGGCCTCCGGAGGAGGTGAATAGCGAACGCGACGAGATTGTTTCAGAGTTATCCAATGCTACACAAAGCAGAGTCGTAGTGGATGATATTAGATATCATGTTGACGCTTCTGGACATATCCGCAGAGAATGGTAATTACACGCAGATATAATTCTTTCCAAAATTTTTGTATCACAATTTGTACATATATATCGTATGTATATATATATATATATATATATATATATATATATATATATA
>NW_012132591.1:0-2146 GCF_000143395.1 Atta cephalotes | reverse complement strand
CAGCAAAATTATTTTTTATATATATGTATAGATATATATATAATTATTTTCTTTTAATTTTCTATCAAAATAATTATGTAGGACACTAAAATTGATTACTAAAATGTCAAAACTTTTTACAGTATTATTCATCATATACTTGAATCTTTTATATATAATTATTTTCAAATCCCGACTGAGGCAATATTTTTCGTAATAGATTAATTCATAGATTTAAGCTTCTCATTAATATGACATTTTTAATATGAAGATGCTTTTGCTTATCAGCAAAAATTATTCAATTATTTGTCAATTTAGTATGTGATGTGATATTATTCTGATTCTTTCTGTTCATGATTTCTAGACAAAAAAACGATTTCAGCGCGCGATTTGCAGAATCAGATGTGTTTAGGTATATAAATTGAATATTTAAGAAAGATCACAGAAATATTTAAACTAAGATCTGCTTCGACCTAAAAATAGAATATCTTTTATTTAATTATAATTATTTTAAAAGTTCAATACAAAATTACAATTTTTAGATCTGTAACTAGTTAAATTTTTAGATACTTTAGGAAAATCGTTCTTTCATGTAGAAATCTACAAAATTGTATAGATTATCCTAGATTGTGATTGCTGATCATCTCGTACATTCGTGGGTGCATTTTAAGAACGTCGCGCGATATCACGAACAAGTTTTATCATCGAGTAGGGTGGGGTCCTATACAAGCTCAAAGCTAGCGCGCGGATAATTACATCGCGCCGATGATCATAACCGGCGGCTCGAGTGAACCGAAAAACAAATAGCGGCTGCACAACACTTTTTCGAGCCGCACTCTCCGCACAACCGAGTGCATACACATGTATACATCATACACACATATATATATAGACGTGCATACATGGCGGTAGTTGGAGCTGATCGTAAATATACGCGCGTGTAAACCGTGCTAGTGTACAATCTTCCCTTTCTCTCCTGCTCTTTTTTCCCGTTTCTCTCTCGCAGCGACGACGACAGTGTAAATCACGTCCCCCGAAGCTGGGTTTATTAGCTACACGGCGACTAGCAATGTTTGCAGCTACAATAGAACGATATATAAAGGGGGAGGTAGGATGAGTAAAGGAGTCAAGACACACGGCGGAAACGGCTTAAAGATCTTTCACCCTCTCAAAAGTTTCGCCCGCAATACTATCGTACTGTGTGTTGAGCAAAATTATACCCCAATAAAGGCCTTGGAGAGGGAGGAGAGCAGGAGGGGATCCTTATTGTGTTACGTCGACAGATAAAGCACGTTTACCGCGGAACTCGCCTCTTTGGGATCGCCTAATGAGTGCCAATGAAAGACGTCATGAATACGTTTTATTCTAGCTTATTATATTTTTCACTTACTCCTATTAATAAAAATATTGAATTTACCTCAAGACTTCCTGCATTTTTATTTTAAATAAACAATTTGTTTTCTATATACTAAATGTAGAAAACAAATTGTTTTATATACACATGTGCAAATAATAAAATATATATTATTTTAATAGAAAACTTTAAATTTCAATCAAGAAATTTTACACAATCATTCAAATAGTTAAAATAATAATTTAACATTGAGAAGAGTAAATATTTCAATTATAATTGTGTATTTGAATCGAATACTTCTTTTTTCACTGACGTTATTTTTTATAATCCTACCTCTGTCTTATTATATCACGGGAAACAAATACACCACTTCGCACGTATGCATATATATGTTCGTGTGTGCACGTGAGGATCATTCACGTGTAGTTGGAAACACTCAACAGACGGGTTGGAAATGTTGCGGCTACAATGGCCGGTTCTTTCACGGTGAGGCAGAGAATGAGGGGGAAAGAGTAGAAAATCTCGAGGTAGAACGTCGGATACCAGAAGGCGGATGATTGTACGGTGTCTTTGAAGCGGATTGCATTCGCTCTCGAAAGGGTAAAGTTGAGGGGAAAGCGGAGTAAAAGCAGGCGATGGTAGAAACAGGAGAGGGAGGAAAGGATGGTAGAATGGTGAGAGAAAGGGCCGAGTGAACGAGTAAAGCCATCCTTTGAAGCGAACTGGTTAGTAGATGAATTCGAACGCTCTCTTTCCTTCTCCTTCTCCTTCTATCATCTTTTCCCCCTCTCTCCCCCTTTTCTCTCCCTCTCT
>NW_012132590.1:0-2150 GCF_000143395.1 Atta cephalotes | reverse complement strand
TCTCTCTCTCTCTCTCTCTCTCTCTCTCTCTCTCTCTCTCTCTCTCTCTCTCTCTCTCTTATTAAATTACATAATTCGAATCCAAAATTGATATCATATTTATACAACAAATGAAAAGAGTGAATTGACCAAGATCGCGGATATTTCTATATATGTACGTTTTTACCGAATATCAGAAATGCCAGATATCCAATGAAATATTAATCTTTTATTAATACATTCGTGAATGGTATTGCAACAAGCTACAAGTTGCCAGTCATTTTAAATATTATAATATAGAAATGTAAAATTATCGAATTCGATAAGTTCAATCGAATAATCTAATAATTTCTAATAAAATTAAGATAAGATGATAATTTACTGATAAAATTTGTTGCTCTTGATAGTTTTATACACAAATAAGCTATATAATTCTAATTTATGTTTTCGTTTCTTATATTAAAAATGTTCAATTATATATCATAATGTTACAGTCTAGTTACTGTGTAAACTTATAAAGCATTATATGATATGAAAAATATAAGTTAAAACAACGCTTTTCACAACGCTTTTGTATAAAAAAATCTAATAAAGAAAATTTTTTTTCAAGACTGTCCAGTTACTGTTTATAATTTTCTAATTACTACTATGTTGATAAATATAGTGTATCAGTTTACAATATTAAAATATTTTATGGAAAATACGAATTAAATAAATGTTTTATTCAATTGAAAGACTATAAATGCTTTTTTTAAGCTTTATATCAAAATTGTTTACTTCTATAATTTTTAAAAAATTACCATTTTATCAGTTTTCTAAAATATCAAGTAGTTTACTATAATTTATCGATTAAGACTAAATTATTGTCATATTGGATTATTTTCATCTGTAGATATTGAGTATTACATTGAAATTACATTGATATGAAATTCGTTATATTTTTCTTCACATTTGTGGAGAAATCTTTTTGAGAATAATAATCAAATCGTCCATTAATTATTTCTATCCGCTTTAAGCGATCTTTATAAACGCTATTTTTATGTCTATAATGTTTTGTTATAAATACGAGTATTCTGTATATATATAAAACACTCATATATCTGTCACGCGAGACTGATTCGCGAGAATCAGCGAAAATCAGCAACGAGTTTGAATTTGTACGTACTTCATACGCGACATATGCGTAAATCTAGCTTTAACAATGAGTACCAGTCACGTATCAGCTAAGTTTTGAACGAGCCAGCGAGCCGCGACAAAATGATCGTCGCTATCATTCCCGCCCCGTTTCCAACGACGTCGATCGCCGCTGGTGCACGGCCGTTAAAAAAGCTTGGCCTATCTTTCCATTAACCCGTTTCTTCCGCTTGGCGCGGCGTATCACATCGCGAACGGGTATCTGCGACATGCAAGGAAAAAAATTATAATGACGTTGGAACGAAGCACTTGCGATTGTAATAGCGATACACATACAAGGTGCGAGGGATATACAAATACACTCGCATAGTAGACTGTGGAACTTTCTCTAGATAGCATGAAGAATGCATGAACAGGTAAAATTTTTATTAATCCTGAAACAGCTCTGGTACGTAATTTCACATCTAAATGAAGTCATTGAGCGATAAGCTATGTTTTCAATAATTATTAGGAGGTCCAATCTATATTAAAAGCTAAGACAAGCACAGACAAGTTTTTTGATGAAAATTCTGTTCATTATACATTGTTTGGATCCTCTGGTGGTCACAGATCATTATTATGATAGAGAGCTAAGTGATATATAATATTTTATAAGAAGTCTCAATATTTTGTACGGATAATATTATATTTTCGCGTTCAAAAGAATTTTAAGTACATTATACAAGAGTACAATATACAATATACAATATACATTGTTTTAACTATTCAACCACGTTGTATCGTTTGAAAAGCTTTATCCGACTATACTTAATATGAATAAGGAAAAAACATGAATACGAAGCAATAAATTCTTTTTTAAATTCTTTTTTTAATAAATGACTAATTTTCTTTCTATTGATAAGAAAATCATTAATGCAGCACCAAATTTGTTAAAAAATTATGGAAAATAATTTCTTTCCGAACATCCTTTATGTATATGAGTGTGTGTGTGTGTGTGTGTGTGTGTGTGTGTGTGTGTGTGTGTGTGTGTGTGTGTG
>NW_012132589.1:0-2151 GCF_000143395.1 Atta cephalotes | reverse complement strand
TAAAACAAACTACGACACACACACACACACACACACACACACACACACACGCGCGCGCGCGCGCGCGCGCGTGTATATATATATATATATATACATACATACATATAATATATACATTATATATAGTACATTATAAAAAATTTCTTTAATTAGATAAATAAATTTTTAATTCCATCAATTAAGTAAAAGAAATTCTATATTCGATCAAAGCTGATCTTATTGCCTAAATATTTCGAATTTATATACATACGTACACAATTCTGTAAACGGCGCAATAAAGTCCTTTTCAATCTTGAAACGCACTCATGGATGAAACTACAGTAATATTATAAAATTATGTATTATAATTGTGTATTCATACACATTCTCTTGAAAAAATGATACAATATTCATTCACTAGTTGTTGATCAAATCGGATGTTCACTTACTTATAATCATTAGCGACAAGTATTACTGAAGTCGACACGTTTGGCTTATACGAAATTGTGTTTCTACGTATTCAACAGAGTAATCGAAAAATGTTGTGACATGTTGATCTTACGTAGAAAAAAAATTTTTTTTTACACTTATGCAAAATCGTATCTAACATGGTCTTCGTCGCAATTGCCGTACATTGACGTCTCTTGACCGAGAAGAACTTATGCACTTTTATCTGTTAAACTTAAATCATACCGAAAAAAATGCTTTACTATTATGTCGTATATCCACTAATACATTAATAGTATTAGTGAACTACAATTGAAACATCTATGACAATTATCAAACATATCAAACCATGGAACGTCTATCGAATCAAGAACATCTTTCGATTCAATGTCAAACATCTATCGAATCGTTATCGAACGTTTATCGCATCACTTTTAATCCTAATTATACACACTGGGTTCCCAGAAACTTCAACCTCAATTAGCTAAATCGAGATCTTTTCGTATTTCTTTTCTTCTTCTTTGAACAGACAGTCGTTGAACAATTCAATCGTACACTCAAGACCGAAATGTGGAAACAGTTCATACACACGAATTATTAATCACGTATTCGTCTATTTGTCATGTAATGCAACATTTTCGATATTATTTAAAGCGTGAACTATTTATTTTCCATTCATATTCTATAATAAAATTTTTATTTTTCACAAATTTTGTGAAAAAAGCATTAAATTTATTGATAACACAATTTTTGGCGTAAAAATTTATTTAAATTATTTTAATTCTTCATACTGTTTACATACTAATACAGTTCGAAGTATAACACGCAATGTTTCAATTCAGACATAAAAAAACATAGTTGATGGACGGATATGTATCAAGTTATGACAATATTGCATTATATGCAACATGTATTATAACAAGTTCTACAATCAGAAAAAGTTTAATTTTCTTGAATAGTTTATATTAAAAAAAATAATTGCAGGGATCAAATAAATAAAATGACACAGAATCATTGCCGTATTTTATAATTTGTAACTCCATAATTTGTATCCATAATCCGTATTTGTATTGAGAGTGGTTCGATTAAGATCCAGACATTTGTAATAAATTGCACAATTGATATTAATATGTCAGTTATTTAACTTTGAACTGTTAAAAAATACCAATGGTTACGTTGGTCTGACAGATTACTGTCATATTTCTGCTAATTTTGTAAGTCCTTATAATGAAGAATGTACACATATCACACAACATATTTTGCGATTACTCTGTTGAATAAGTAGAAACATAATTTCACATAAGTCATGCCGACTTCAGCAATACTTGTTGAGCAATACTCGCCAATGATTATAAGTAAAGTGAACATCCATTTGATCAACAACTAGTGAGTGAATATCATTTTTTCAAGGGAACGTGTATGAATACACAATTATAATACATAATTTTATAATATTACTGTAGTTCCATCCATGCGTTTCAAGATTGAAAAGGACTTTATTGCGCTGTTTACAGAATTGTCTATGTATGTAAATTCGAAATATTTAGGCAATAAGATCAGCTTTGATCGAATATAGAATTTCTTTTACTTAATTGATGAATGGAATTAAAAATTTGTTTATCTAATTAAGAAAATTTTTTATAATGTATGTATATATATATATGTATATATATATATATATATATATATATATATAATATATATATTATATATATATATATATAT
>NW_012132588.1:0-2151 GCF_000143395.1 Atta cephalotes | reverse complement strand
TATATATATATATATATATATATATATATATCATTTGTTATATTTGTAGTTTAATATTTATCACATTAATTAGTTAAAATTATCATTTTAATTAGTCAAAATTAAGAGGTGATAGAGTTCAATGAAACATGGCAAATAATTTCAGATCTTGATTTTGAGGAATGAACTAATATAAAATGATTTCAAAATTAATATTAAAAGAAACATCGCTGAAATATCGTAAAAATCGCAATTCATTGATATTATTTTCTCAATGAAATATTAATCATTTATTTAATACGTTTCTAATTTAAGAATAATCCAAAATCGATTCTTATTCATTCAGGAAATGTCAATAATAATGTCAAAAATAAATATATAATGTTGAAATATAAAATACATTCTACGTATAAATGTTAAGAAGAAACTATATCCGATAAATTTTTTGGGACTGCCAAATCTGCAGAAAGATTCATGTATTCGTCGTATAATCATTACCAACATCCTTGTAAATATTCATATCGCGTTTCACAACCGCGAGCGTAAATATATATCGTATCCGGCATGTGGATCGCGGAACGAATATGACCGAGACGTATGAGAGCCATTAGACACGAGAACGAGTGCTGTTTATCCGCCATTTAATGGTTTCTTTGTATGCTATTTGGATGTGCTGGTCACGTATAAAATGCACGGATACAGGATAATAAGATGAAGGGTGTGAGATCACGATATCATATGAAATGGGTCAAGCTTTGAGAAGAAAACGAATGATGCTCCATTCAAAAATTAAATGAGCATAGTGTTACTTTAATTTTATTTCAGTGCCTCTCAACATATTTACGTAAATGTTGTGTAGAATATGATAATATTAAGGAATGAGATAATTATTGAAAAAAAATTAAAAAGCTTTTGTATATAATATCCAAAATATATATTGTAAAATATATAAACGAGAAAGAGAGAAAAAGAACTTCATCATTAAATTAAAAGTACTATTTTGTTTCTGAATAAATCAGAATCTGTATAAGAACTTGCAAAGTACGTAAATGTGTGTTTTCTTAGTAAAGTACTGACACAAAATAAAAATGTATTCGTGCAAAAGACAGGAATTGCCTCTCTCTTTCCCGTTTAAAACACTTGTATCTCGTGTGCGAGTATAAACCGTATGAGATCGTGATTTACGGAATCAATAAAAGGAACTTAGAAGCTATCAAGAGTGACAGATGGTAATTTCTCGTTAAAAAGAAATAGCATGATTATTTCATATGTTGTACGTGTAAATTCACACATGTCAGTCTATATGCATTTTTGTGTACCTTCCTGATGGATATTGGAAAAGTTGCGCGCGACATCCTGTAGCTCAAATCACCCCCGATGGAAGGAAATGTCTGCTCGACTGCGCCTCTTTCGCGTCTCGCAACAGTTATCCCGTAACTTTCGTTCTTCCTGTAGCTGTTTTCGTGTGTCTTTCTCTTTCTCTCACTCTTTCATAACAACAACGGTAGATGCAACTTTAGAACACGCCTTCGTTCACTCGGTCGTGAAAACAACATCGACAAATATTTTGATTTACAGCCGTGGTCCGAGATGTTCATCATCCTGAACGTATATTATTAGCTGCAAGATGCGAAAGAATTTTCGGATAAGAACGCTTGAAAATTCAGTTCGAATCCAATTGAATTTAATTTAATATGGGAAGTTCAGGAAGTTTACATAATTTCAAAATTCATAATTTTACAAGTATGCACATATTCGTGCTTCGACATATCCTTATTTTAATCAATGCTAGTAAGCATGCAATTCGCTTGGAAATCGTCGCGCCGGCTCGTCCTGTCCGCATAGATAAAGTTATTCGCAGTTCTCGATAAATCGTCCACTATCCTCCGGCAGCGATCGCGATGTATTAATCCGCATACATCCCCGATCGATGTCTGGACACGGGGAGCGACATACTCGGCTAGGTATTCAGGTTTCCCAGATATCTCGCCGTTCGTGTAAATTCATCGTCCATTCGGACACCAACCAAACGAGATCTTCGGCATGTAGTATACACACGTATCATCTAGCACACTCGTCCTCCTCCTCCTCCTCCTCCTTCTCCTCTCTCTCTCTCTCTCTCTCTCTCTCTCTCTCTCTCTCTCTCTCTCTCTCTCTCTCTCTCTCTCTCTC
>NW_012132587.1:0-2154 GCF_000143395.1 Atta cephalotes | reverse complement strand
ATATATACATGTATACATGTATGTATGTAATCTGACGTATCTTTTTATGAGATAATTTCAAGACAACGTGTTATAAGGATCTTATAACAAGAAGGTTCTATGATATGAACCTCGGCAGGAAGTTAGCAAGCTACTCAACAGCCTAGCTCGGCAACACCCAGGCCGGGCGTTGTTGTCGATGTAATAGGATTAAAAACCTAACTTAGTGTTTCCTAGACTTAGAATTGAGAGTACATGACATCTGAGATTTGGATGAATAAAAAACAAATCAAAATACTGCAAACTTATTTTTTTTTTTTTTAGTAAAGAAGATGAAAGTATAAATGATACATATATTATGTAATTTTTATTTTAATAGAAAGTGGAAAGACCTTAACTCTGCACTAATCCGATAGAAGTTTGACAAATCCTAGTACAAATTTAATCAAGAAAACAATACAAATAAAAGTTAAACTTATTTATCTTAACATTACCGTTTGTATAATAAATAATCATAATACTTATTCTATCCAACTCATTTAAATATATTACTTGTCATTTCGAGTAATTTAATTGTACTTCAAGAAAAAACCAACTGTACAAAAATAAACAAATAAGAAGAAGGAGAAAGGGGAAGTAGAAGGAGGAAGGGTGAAAAAGAGACGAGCGATATCGCATAGTTAATTTACTCCGGCAATAATGCCCAGAATCATAAGCCCCAGGTGTTACGTCGCGAATCTTCGACCCTCATAAACACAGCACAAGAGCACAAGAGAAAGGGGTGTATGGAGGCGAGAGAGGACGGAGCGGAAAATGTAGGGGAGGGGAGGAAGCGAGAGGAGTGAGAGTGGGTACCAACGGCTTTGCTCGGTGTTACAATATCAGTAGCTATAGTTGGATGGAAACTGGTTGCCGTAGTGGAGAATAGAGAAAGGAACATGGGGTAGAGAGATGGCTGCGGGAGATGGTGGAAAAGGAGGAGATGGCGTGGAGGGTAACGTAAGGGCGGGCGGTAGACAAGCGGAGGTAAAACCGTTAGCTGTATAGCAATTTCCCTGCGCGCCTCCCTCAATTCCCAAGACTAGTTTCCATCCAACTCCGTGCAGCGCGCCAGTAATTTGTACCTGGCCGGCGCGCGAGAAGCGCCGTTGGTCCCATTTTCCCTTATCATTTTTTATAACCGACCGATGCGACGCTACGATGCTACGAAGCGTAACAGCGCGGCGCAAATGGAAGTGAGGATAGTCTCTTCCTATCGGCATCCCTCCGTCAGACGCGTGACTCAAGAAATTGCTTTAACTTTTCTCGATTGGTGGACGAGACGCTAATAACGAAGAGAATTTCTCCTCGCATTATCCTATCTTCTTGAAAAGCACTCCAGAAACTTTTTCTCCATATTTCAGCCTATTTTGGGAAATCTCTTATATTATATACTTCTTTTCTTTTTAAAAATTAAGATAACCTTTGAGATTGATTCAATGTAATACTGCATGTAAAAACTACAAAATATACAATATTAAAAATGTGTTACATAAAATTTATTACATAAACTTTTATGTAATATAAATGTTTCCAAAAACAAAAACACATCGCAACAAAGCATTTAGATCAAAAGTCTGAAAAAAATCAAAACTTTATTTTAAATAATTGCAAATTCTAATTTTTAATTTATCATTTCAAACTCTTTTCAATATTTCTAAAGCTGCAAAGGGATACGAAAATCGAACGAATTGCCAATATTATGTTGCCAATGGCATTATATGGCAACATAAATTTTCTTGTAAATAAAACAAACGCGACGTTTTAGTCGGATTAAAAATAGAGGCGAGACGCGCGAAAGAAAAAAAAAGGAGAAAAGAAGTTCCAATCGATAATAAGGAGCATCTCAACGGTAGGACGCTCCGGTGTATTTATGTCTCTCTTTAGAGAAGGGGTAATTAATCCATCGCGTACGTACATCACGCGGCAACGGTCTCTCTCTCCTCTCTCAGCGCGCCTTTGTAAGTCACGCGGGAATATGAGCGCCGCGGTCGATAAGTTTACAGCTGCATGCGCCTGAACGAGTTTACGTTCGGAACTGCAATGAGTTACGTCGCTATTGAATATCGGTGAGTGTGCAAATATATACATATATATATATATATATACACACACACACACACACACACACACACA
>NW_012132586.1:0-2152 GCF_000143395.1 Atta cephalotes | reverse complement strand
AGAGAGAGAGAGAGAGGAAAAACGGAGATCAGAGAAAGACAGGGAGTGATAGTAAAAGTAAGCGAAGATACCGGCAAAAGCGATGCACTCTCGAAGCATCGACCTGCGTATACTTGTGCATTATCTAACGCATATCGCACAGTTATATTCAGCATTTTCCCCGGGATGGGAGACAGGAGGTTTCGCATATGTATATGTATACATAAGCCGCTTTTATCTCGACATGAATTCAAGAATGTGAGAGAACGATCTCTCTCGTGGGTACTCGAAAGTACAAGATTGTATCGAAATTAATTACAGTAATAATATCTTAACGTAGGAACGACGAAAAATGTATGTAGCAGGAAATGGCTTTGCCAGCTTTTGCGCAAGGATCTAGAATCTTTAAACATCTTAATAAATGTTAATAATTTATTTCCACATTTTTTAGAGAAACATTGATAATAGTAATTAAAAGAATTGTTTATAACTGGAAAATTATTTTATTATTAGATTCATATATAAAGTATGTATAATTATATAACAATCAATTATGATACAACAGTTAAAAATCTGCCTTAGATTTTTTCCGAGCTGAATATTTCGAAGATCAATATATACAATGTTCGGGAAAAAACAGTGCCCTGTTGATTCAAATCTTTCGCACAAAAATAGATTTACGGCGGAAAAAAACGCTGGTACTTAATTCACGCGAATAGAAAATATTCGAGGAGTTTGCCAAATTAAGTCTCGGGACATCTTTATGGAACAAGAGAGAGAATCAGAATACATCAGCGCTAAAAAGTCCTTCATAAATTATAAGGAATTGGATAAAAGATTTAGATAAAAATCGCATACGACTGCTTATCTAATCCGGAAAAAAATGTGGGTTGATTGATACGACATGTCGCACGTAATCCGGATGGGAATAAACAAACGCGTATTTCGTATTATTGGACGTCGACGTAATTTGATAAAAATTAAAACCGATTGAGCAATCATTGATACTTCACAAACGCAAGAGACGTTAATAAATGTACTACTGTTGAACTGATTTTAGATCGTTTTCTCAGATAATTAATCATTTCTTCTAACTTCTTGTTAAGAGAGTCTTTGTATTATGCATTCTTTTGATATCAGAATGCGATAATAATGATTTGTTCGAATGCGTGGGTTTTTCTAGATCTGTGTCTTTATTAATAGATTCAAATTATTTTGATTATTATATAATTATTGTAATACGCATATTTAATTCTTTACAGAAAAAATTTTAGTCTTTTTGTCTTTTAATAGTTAACAGTTAAAATTTACACTTTGCTTTAATTCTTCAACTTTTTTATACTTACATGTACATTGTTTGTATTTTATTCTCTTGTCTATTATCATTGTTTTTTCATATTTATTTTATTTAATTTTATTTATCTGATTACGCTTAACTTATTGCGAATGTGTGAATTGTTTTGATCAAAATAATTACTTACTTTCTTACTTGATCCATTCAGCTTACGAAATCGGATAGTTATTAATTAATAAGTTTTGATCGTTTTGATATTGTCTTTTTGGATTGATAATGTTCGGATTACTGCACACAATCAAATATACGAAATACATATGACTTTTTGTATTTTGTCTACGACTGATGTACGCACTTATTCAATTTTTTATGCGTTAAACATTTTTTAGTACAAATTACCGTTTAATTAATTTACCATTAACTTCCTTGTTTTACTTTTCCTTATTATTCTTTACAGAAAGAATCTTAAAATAATTTTATGCCTTTTTATAATGTATATGTTTATACAATATATTATATTGTTTAACAATTTTATTTTATATTTCTTATTTTTATAACAAAATCGGCAAAATCACGAATCCATATATAGGTTTTTAGTTTAGGGACCTGGACTGAAAGGTTTTTCTGATTCCGGTTTCAGTTTCGATTTTTTCTTTACCAGTAAAGAAAACCGAAACCGTAAAAATTACGGTTTTTAATGATTTTTTCGGTTCTTTTGCTTTATTTGATTTATTCTTTAAATTTATTCTATTAAGAAGAAGAAGGGGTGGGGAAGGAGAGAGGGAGAGGGAAAGGGGAGAGGGGAAAGGGGGGGAGAGAGAGAGAGAGAGAGAGAGAGAGAGAGAGAGAGAGAGAGAGAGAGAGAGAGAGAGAGAGAGA
>NW_012132585.1:0-2150 GCF_000143395.1 Atta cephalotes | reverse complement strand
CTTACTTTACTTACTTACTTACTTACTTACTTACTTCCTCCTCCTCCTCCTCCTCCTCCTCCCTCCCTCCCTCCCTCCCTCCCTCCCTCCCTCCCTCCCTCCCTCCTCTCTCTCTCTCTCTCTCGACATTATTTTAATTCGCTTCTCATCTTATAATTTTACTCATCTGCCAAATGTTCTTAGAGGATTTGCCCTAGAACAATAATAAACGCTTTTATCTATCTATCTATCTCGATCCCAAGCACATAAATAATTATTGTCCGTGTATGCTCATTAATGTTCATTTTTTGCTAATTTAATATAATGTTATATGAGAACATTATGTGAGAGCTTAACAGACGGTACACTACACATGTATCGATTTATCCGTGTATCTGAAAAAAATCTGAAAATCTGAAATGGTGTCTTTTACGATCTCAATATCTCAGGATTAACGGCAGTTTTATTCAAGTTAGTTGTAATAGAAAGATCGCGTTGCCATATATATATATATATATATATAATATATATAATAAAAGTATTATTAGATTTTTGATTGCGCTTTTAATTTCTAAGTAATTTTTATCGAAAGTTTCAAAACTCCGGGTAAAACTAGTGATGTAGCATTGTGAATTTGATAGCGAATATGTACGCAATAACATTCATGCATCAAGCGGTCAAGTGATACCGCATCGCTTGATATTTATATTTGTCATATACAAACTGCGTCAGCTAAACCCGGACAAAATTAAATTTGAATTTTCCATTATATATGACTTTAGTAATAGATGATTGTTTGCGCTCGAATAAGTCAGATGTTTGTATAAAATATGTATAATCTCAAAATTTCTGAGTTAGTGAGATCAAGCGGAATACAACTAAAAGTGGATAATTGAAGCGCTTCGCGACGGACGTGTACCAACCGAAATGATTCTTCAGGTACCGCAACCGTTTACATCGCGCAAAAGTATGCAAACGTAAAGAAGTCTGAAGAAGGTTTTACTAACTCGGTGAGATAGAGCCATTCGAGAGAGAAGACTGTAAGGACACCGACTATCTCAAAAGTTCATTTCGGAAAATTTAGGGGTTTCGCTTTGGAAATTGTTTATTACCCTGGGAGTAAGTAATGCCATGCGCTGAAGAGAATTTGAGATACATGTCTTATGTGCTCAAGATACGACAAATGTTGTCTGAGAATGTCAAGGCCAAGAGAGTTGTCCGTTGCAATTTGTTTCTTTGTTCTAAAGCACGAAACCGCGGATCGCCTCAGATTTTTTTCCGATAAGATTTTTACTGTTGATGTAAAAGTGAATCGGGGGAACGACTGTTGATGACAGCTTCGCTCATGATCCCCAGGATGCCCTCGTAATAACCAAGATGAAGTTTCCGGCGAATGTTCACGTCCTAAGTGCTGCCTCCAATGAGGATGACATCGTGCAGCTTTATTTTTCAAAAAAAGAGAAACTATCATGAACTTCCTTCCCGCGGAAATTTACCTCCGGATTCTGAGGATTGTAGTGATATCATGGATGGAAACTACAGCCTCCAGAAGGCCATACATTTTTCAACGGCACACCAGCTCACACAAGCCATTTAGTGCAAAATTGACTTTCTGATAATGTGGACGCGTTTTAGTCCAAGGAATTTTAGCCTTCTAATAATCCAGATTTAAATCTTCTAGATTATTTTGTGTGAGGTGTTATTGAAAGGGTGTCTAACAAATCCAAATACCCCAACGTAGCCATCAAACTGCTATTGAGACAAAATTCATGAATTTAAACAAAGAGCAGTTTTAAAAAGAGCGTGCTTGCGCTTTAGGCATAGGATCGATGCAACGATCGCAGTAAATGAAGGTTATATTGAGCAACAGATCTCAGAGAGAATCCCTCAAGGGATATACACAAAAATTTTTGTGTGTTTTCAAATTTTTTCTAAATAAAATGGCATTTTAATAAACTTTGTTTTATCTGGATTTAACTAACGCACCCTGTATATCTAAACAATCTTTTCCTATAATATAAATTAATATAATAACACATTACAGAATATAATAAATTGAAAATTTAGTATGTAGTAATTAAGAATTTAATATGTATACACAGACTCCTTGTGTAATTCTAAAAATAATTATTATCGTTAGAATTAATGTTCTAAAATTCTTTAGAACATTA
>NW_012132584.1:0-2159 GCF_000143395.1 Atta cephalotes | reverse complement strand
AATATATATATATATATATATATATATATATATATATATCATCTTTCATAAAAGTATTTATTAAATACATTATTCTTTAATATTTAAAATTTATCACATTATTATTGATAATTTGTAATAGTATTTTTATAATAGTATTTGTATTAGTAAATGTAATAGTATTTATAATAAAGCATACTTGATAATAGAAAATTTCTGATGATGGTATCAATTCAGCTATGATAGCAATGTGTACGCGCGATTCATGACGTAATTTATTATTTCTCCTCTTATTTTAAAATTTCCTTCATCGTACTTCCAGGAAACTGATTCGCACGAAGATAAGTTGTAATGAAACATGAACCTTGCTCGATGCGAGATTAAAAAGGATTAAAAGAAAAAAAGAAAAAAAAGGACAAAAAGGATTAAAAGAAAGTAACATATTGAGATTTTAGTTAGTATCAAAAACTTTATAACTTTCGATTATGGTATCCCGTAAAGATAAAATATACACATATATTGAAAAATATTATATTAATATAAAGATAATATTTGTGATATAACATAAAAATGTGTGTGATAACATAAAAATTTATAAAAATTAAATACCCTTATTTAATTTATACTAAAAGGATAAATAATAAAACAATAAAAAGAAACAAGGTAACCAATAAGAGTCTTCATGATTGTTAATGCGCAATACAGAATTACATGCAAAAACACAAATATTTTGACTAGAAGTTTGTATCTTCTTCAGTATAAGCAAAACCGCAAAAAAATCGAGAAAACAATGCTAAACATAAATAATAAAGTTTTGCTCCATTTTTGCAGCTACATATATGTGTATATTTTTATAAAATATACTATACCTATACTCTCAAATCATTACTTATTAAAATAATTAATTTATTCGAAATACTCGACCAACCTTTAAACTTGGATTTTTATTTTTAAAAGTATTACATAAAAATGATTGTGCGGATTAGTTATCCCTGCGGAATTGTTAAAGATATAATCTTGAACTAATCGCGACATCTTTGAAATAATCGAAATGGCCTGAATAATAACTTATAAAATAATAGAAATCTGTCTTATCAACGACTTTAATCATTTTAGCCATCAGCAGATGGTACAGTAAGTTAGAATGACGGATAAATGATAGCGTGAATTAAATAATTCATTAACATTTATCAAAGTTATATCATATTTTTAAAAAAATTAACTTTACATGAAATATTTACATATTATTTATGTTAAGTTACATTTAAAATTTTGTTCATATAGATGATAGTTAAGCATATAAAATATGTAAATTGTATATAAATTAGATACCTAATACAATACAGAAAGAATAATTAAGTTTTATTATTGTTACTATAGCTAATCTTAATTGATAAATAAAAATATACAAGCAAAATAAAAGTTTTAATGGAATCCTACAGTACTACAGTAAAGAAGATAAGCATAATTTATACGTTATATACACATTGATGCAAATTATTATATTTTACGTAAACGCATAACTTTGATATTTATATATTGCTAATTAATCATTTAAATATTCGGTTATTTAATTCTTTCAGTAGAAAGAATAAAATTTTGCTTCAAATACGTACTTAAGCAAATATACTGTATGATAATAATATATAATAATTGATAATAATATATACTGCAGAAAGTCTTTCTGATCAGCAAGAACGTAACATTTAAGAATCGTTTAAATACTTTTTAGTATTTCTTCACAAAGGATACCTCTTCGATGATCTTAGCCTTGACATATCAAGATCATAACTCTAAGTGACCTTCAAAAAATTTTAGATGGCGGTCACCGTGCATTCAAAAATTATTAACAAATAAAAATTGAAAAAATAATATCTTATTTTCGTTATACTGATGAAAATACGACTTTCTACATGAAGCAAAGTCCATTCCTCTTCTTCTTTATCTAGAAGAAAGTCGCTGGGGTAATTTCCCTTTGTTTCGTGTGAAAAGTCTTATGCTCCATGACAGGGAGAGAGGTGAGGCAGATTTCCTTTCGCGTGGAAAGTCGAACGTCTCTAGACAGGAAGCGTATAGAGTAGTTTTTTTAATATTGTGTGTGTGTGTGTGTGTGTGTGTGTGTGTGTGTGTGTGTGTGTGTGTGTGTGTGTGTGTGTGTGTGTGTGTGTGTGTGTGTGTGT
>NW_012132583.1:0-2154 GCF_000143395.1 Atta cephalotes | reverse complement strand
GTACGTACGTACGTATACTACTACACACACACACACACACACACACACACACACACACACACACACACACACACACACACACACATACACACACACACACACGCACACACGCACGCACGCACACGCACACGCACACGCACGCACACGCACACGCACACGCACACGCACACGCACACGCACACGCACGCACACACACACACTTAATAACTATAATATTCGGAATCACAGTGCAGTGGAAACGCACGGCGCATTCGCTGCCACGCATACGCATTAAGTTAATGTACGTCATATTTATTCATACTCGCAAGCAAATGCATCGCGGATTCATTCAACCAGATTATAGGCGGAATTCTCTCTTTACGAGGAAAAGAGAACATGTATAGAGAGAATGATTTTCCTGAAGTACTCAAAAATTTAGTTAGATATATTGTCTCTAAAGCTCTAAAATTTTTAAAACATTCGAACTGTATTGTTCGAACTGTAAAAATTATTTTGTCCTACCTAAAAATTTTGATGGTCTAACAAAATTATTTTCAGATCTGGATAGGTAGAAGAAAATAATTTTGACATTCTAAAAATCAATTTAAATGTTTTCTACCTAAAAATGTTGATGGTCTAATAAAATTATTTTCAGATCTATATCTAGCTAAATTTTTAAAAGCTTCAGCAAAATCGTTCTTTCCATGTGCTGTTTCTCGTATATCGTTTTTGATACTGTGCTTCGTGCCACAAACTATTCCAGTGCAAACGTATGCTTCTAACGAGTGCCAGTTACAACATCCGGTGGAGTCAGCGTCCGAGACGTTGTGTCAAGAAGTCGCGTCAAGTGACGTTGTTAATGTCGACCGTTGTCGGCGAGGTTTGGCTTGGTCCTGGGGTGGATTTATGGCGCATCAAAGTTTTGCAATTTTCTGGATCGCCGGTGTTCGCGTTCCACGCGATGCTCCGCTCCCGCGAGTCGTACAGTCGTTTCTTTCCGCGCTAACTTTCCGTCCGAAACGTCCCGGTTACGAGGAGTTTCGCGAATGCGTCCAGGATAAAACGGGACATTCGCTCGATATCCCTCATGGCTCCTGATCCACGGATTTGCTTACGTGAAATATTCCCTTCCAACTAAGCAGCCAAACGAAAGTTGTCAGTGTGATCAAAAAGTTTCGCGTGCGCATTTTAAAATCGCATCACGGAGTCCGATGGATTTGCATAACGAGACACGCATTAACGGACACGATGGGCCTCCCTTCGTTTAAGTTTGCATGTTTTACCTTTACCATGCGCTTTAACTTTTATCGTACAGGGTTGTAATTGTACAGTCGGACTTTTTTATGATCACGCGAACTAAATTAATCTCTGTTATATCAATATTAATTATATATAATCGACAATTTCTACAGCAATTAAAATAAGTGATATATTTTGAAAGATAAATAAATATGAATAAAATGAATTTGACAGCTAAGATGAGCTATCTTACAAATTTTATAATTCCGTATTTTGTACTTATTTATTTTTCAAACAATCGCGAGATATCATAATTCTTAGTATAAGAATAAGAAACTACGATTTGAAAAGTTACTATTACCAGGGCGTTCGTTTATTTCAATGAAATGCTTGTGATATTCCACAAAGCAGAGGACGGGCTGCATTTAATATGTGCCGTGCACGGTTAACGGAAATTGATTCCGTGATTTCAAAGAAATCTACCTTTATCAGAGAATGCTTCCTTCCTTCCGCGCAGACTAGCTCGATTACATTATGCGGCAACACACGCGCGAGAGGATTCAATAACTACGACACGCTATCTCCACCTATTATCCGCCCGCTCTAGAAAAAGAGCAGCTTCTTACGTTTCTTAGTCGCACACGTAGTTTTCTACACACGCTGGATCGTCTCCTTCATTTTCTTTTCCGGAATAGCGATTCAGCGCACCATGGGACTACATGGGGGAAAAAGGAGGGATTTTCACCTACTTTTTGCATCCTGAGCAACGTATTCATCCCCGGGCAAGAAGTTTCTGTTGAGAGTTTCGTTACTTAAGAATTTCGGAGAAGAGAGAAAGACAGAAGAAGTAAGAGAAGAGGAAAGGAAGGAAACGGCGAGTGTAAAGAAATTGCGAGAGAGAGAGAGAGAGAGAGAGAGAGAGAGAGAGAGAGAGTA
>NW_012132582.1:0-2156 GCF_000143395.1 Atta cephalotes | reverse complement strand
TGGGACCAGCTCGGCGTAGTGTATTATGAACTGTTAAAACCGACTGAAACAATCACAGGCGATCGGTATCGAACGTAATTGATGCGTTTGAGCCGAGCATTGAAAGACAAACGGCCGTAATACAACGAGAGACACGATAAAGTGATTTTGCAGCATGACAATGCTCGACCCCATGTTGCGAAAGTAGTCAAGACATACTTGGAAACGTTGAAATGGGGGGAAGTCCTACCCCACCTGCCGTATTCTCCAGACGTTGCTCCCTCTGACTATCACTTGTTTCGATCAATGGCATACGGCCTGGCTGACCAGCACTTCCGGTCTTATGAAGAAGTAAAAAATTGGATCGATTCATGGATAGATGACCAGACTCAAAAGATGACCAGTTTTTTCGACGCGGGATTCGTATGCTACCCGAAAAATGGGAGAAAGTAGTGGCCAGCGATGGACAATACTTTGAATCATAAATGTATAACTAGTTTTTTACAATAAAGCCTCGAATTTCGGAAAAAAACGGCGGAAGCAAAGTTGTACACCTAATAAAACGTAACTGTATAGGTACATCGCTATTGTCAAACTGAGGATCATGTGAGTAGTGTGAAGGTATATAACAAATATTATAGAGAGAAATAAAAAAATTAATCTATTCTTAATTATACTATATTGTGATCTTATAAAATGATAATATTTATAATAATTATTGAGTAAAAAGGGAAAAAGTTCGTGGCGATTTTTTTAGTAAAATTAAAGTGTTTTTCTTAGAGTATTGAAATCAATTTATTTAAACCAAATATGCTCCATTTTCTATAATATTTTCTATAATATTTTGCCATTTTTGGGGCAGAATCATAATTCCATCGCGATAGAACTTCTGTGATTTCTGATCGAAAAACTACTTCAAGTGATTTTCACAGGCCTCTTTTGAAGCTAGCTTTACATCATTAAGAGAGTTCTGCAGAGACCTAAACAAATGATAGTCTGAGGGTGCTATGTCAGGACTATACGGTGGATGCATTAAAACTTTCCAGCCAAGCTCTCGCAATTTTTGCCGAGTCATCAAAGATGTGTGTGGTCGAGCGTCGTGATGGAAGATGACACCTTTTCTATTGATTAATTCTGGCCGCTTCCTCTCAATTGCTTGTTGTAATCTCTGCAGTTGTTCACAGTAGAGTTCGGAATTAATTGTTTGATTGAACGAAACTCATAGTGAACGATTCCCTTCCAGTCCCACCACACACACAACATCACCTTCTTCCTCATCAATCCAGGTTTTGTTTGCGCCTTCTCTCCTTTTTTTATCCACGATCTTTTTCTAGTTGGATTGTCCAGGTGATCCATTTTTCATTACCAGTTATCATTCTCTTCAGAAATGGCTCAATTTCATTCCGTTTCAATAGCGTATCACAAATGTTATTAGGTGTACAACTTTGCTTCCGTCGTTTTCCTACAGATGGCTTTAGCGGTAAGTGGTGGTCGAAATAAATAGATCATAGACGTCATACAATAAACTTGGGCATCTGTCAACATAACCCCATAGAAACATTAGTTGATTTGTGTCTGCATCATAAAGTTATTCTCGATTGAAAATGTCAGTTTACGAGCCAAATTTTCGTCATTTGCGGGAGGTTTTAATTTTTTGCTTCAATATGAAGAAATCTGCGGCTGAGGCTCATCGAATGCTCTCAAATACTTATGGTGAGGCCGCTATTAATGAAAGAACGTGTCGTGAGTGGTTTCAACGCTTCAAGAACGGTGATTTTGACGTCCAAGATCATGCTCTGTATTTGGTGGGACCAGCTCAGCATAGTGTATTATGAATTGTTAAAACCGACTGAAACAATCACAGGCGATCGGTATCGAACGCAATTGATGCGTTTGAGCCGAGCATTGAAAGACAAACGGCCGCAATACAACGAGAGACACGATAAAGTGATTTTGCAGCATGACAATGCTCGACCCCATGTTGCGAAAGTGGTCAAGACATACTTGGAAACGTTGAAATAGGGGGAAGTCCTACCCCACCCGCCGTATTCTCCAGACGTTGCTTCCTCTGACTTCTATCACTTGTTTCGATCAATGGCACACGGCCTGGGTGACCAGCACTTTCGGTCTTATGAAGAAGTAAAAAATTGGATCGATTCATGGATAGATGACCAGAC
>NW_012132581.1:0-2157 GCF_000143395.1 Atta cephalotes | reverse complement strand
AGAGAGAGAGAGAGAGAGAAAGTAGTAAAAAATGATAGGTATTTTTTGGATGAGGGCAACTTACAACTTGTTGCTTTTCATTACTTTCTTTTTCATGATGCAAAAACGCAAAGTGTAAAAGGTGTGCGGCAGAAAATCATAAGTCACATAGTAAGTACGTGAATAGTAAGAGGTAATAAACGGCGGTACAATAATGGCAGCAATCGGAGTAGTCGCTGTTTTTGAACGATAATATATACAATGTATAGAAATATATGTGCGTAGGGTAATCCAATAAATACCATCGAGAGAGGGAAAAAAGTCCGGTACCTGTACCTGTACAGACCAATGCACAGCATTCCGTACGACTTTAATGCTGCGACAAAGAGGTCACCGTACTTGCCTCCCTCGCCATATTGAGCCAATGGCCCGTCGTACAACGCGATCTGACCAACACGACACCGATCCCTATTAGCCAGACTATCTGCCGTACTGTGAATCAGACAAAAATCACATTTATCATTGTACAAAAATTCTCCCGATTAACAATTGGATATTACACACAGTGGATATTATTATGGATATTATTAAGATGTTACCTGTACCCTCCCCTTAAGCCTGCCCCTTCAGCCAGGATCAATTCCAACTCAGGCGTAGCTCCACCGGTGATCAGTGACCGAATCAGAGTTAGCGCATTTTGGTTGAAATATGTCTGCAGAATACATAAAGTTATGATGAACGTTGCAATATTCCAGAAATATTATGTAACGTTGTAATATTGTTGCAAGCTTCTGTGCAAGCTTCTGTATGGGTAGAATGTTAAGAAACGAGGATACTAATAAATTAAAATGAATGCTGAATGAACAAGTGTATAAAGTGTATTATTGACTGATAGTCCAAAGGCTTATTTTTAATACTGACCGTCGACATAAGAGAATCCAATACACTGACTGCAAAGGCAGTACCACAAGCGAACGGTTGAGTGAGGTAGAGTTCTGTGTCCGGGTCATCGTCGTCGTCCTGGTCAAGGAATTGCACATTGCTGTCATTTACAAGCTCTGGAATAATAACGAAATTAATTATGAGTAGAAATAAATATGGTTATTTTTAATATTCGACACGAAGATATTTTAAATTTTAATAAAAAAATATTACAAAATAACATCTTTGAAAAAACCATATCCTTTAATAGTGTAATTAAAATAATATCTAATTAATTATAATAATGTTTAGCAATCTTCATTTTTATTCTAACAATATTGAGCACATAGATATGTAATAAGTAATTCTAAAGATATGATAGAATCTTTTCCATTACCTGTGATCATTGGCACATTTGCTCCATAAACAGATCCCCGTCGTTGCAAGACGATCGGGCTGCCAACTGCGATCAAATTGCCTTATTCATTATCTGCTATAATTTGCACTTTCGATTTAATAGCATGGTTTAATGAAGAAATAAGATCTCCGCTTTTCGAATGATAATAATTATAATATCATACCTTGACTAAGCACACCGATTGTATCGTCGAAAGTCATAGCCTTGATATTGAGGGATGCGAGTATGGCCTCCTTGTCGGCGAGGGTGGGGTCATCATTGCTAGGCACTTTAGCCGACAGGATGCAACACATGTCGCATAAATTCACATTAACGGCACGTAAATCGGCTCTACTTAATGGTGAACCCTGCGAAATATCATTCAAGTAAAATAAAAGCTGCAGAAAAAGAATTTCCGAAAGTATTTTTTTCCTTATATTGTCTCCTTTTTATGTTAGCGATCAATTTGTATCGCGATTTTCTTTCATTAACTTTTCTGTCAATACATAGATATCTGAGTATCCATATCAAAATTTTAATAAAATTTTTATATTTTTGTGCGAATTTCGTTATATACCTCAATTCTTCTGTTCAAACAACAAAGAAGAATTTGGCACAGATATCTCATTGTATCGTGTTTACTTTCACATTTTATGCGAGAACTTTGTAAAACACGGTAGTTAAAGGTAAAAAATTATGTATTGAGAGAAAAGTTATTTGTTTCATGTTTAAATTTAGTAAAGATAGAAAAATCTTTGTTACTATGCATCTGGAATATTAATACACACACACACACACACATACACACACACACACACACACACACACACACACACACACACACANAATATATATATATA
>NW_012132580.1:0-2160 GCF_000143395.1 Atta cephalotes | reverse complement strand
TTGTTGATAATTATAGAATTTTTAAATATTTTAAAAAATGAGAAAAGAAAAATTAAGGATATTAATGTAAGTGAATAAAATAAAAAATATATTAATCAAGATAAAGTTTTTATATAGATTAACAAAATTATTCATCTAGATTGATTAATAGAAGAATAGGCTAGGATAATTTTAAAGTTAGTGATATTTAAACTTATGAAAGGTGGAATAATGGAGCATAAAATTAAAATAAGATAGATAAAAAAGAAATTATTTAATTTAATGATTGATAATATATAAAAAGGAATGATTTTTTGAATTGTAGAGAGAGTTAAAAGTATATTAAAAGGTAAAAATTTTGAGATTAAAGGGAATCAAAAATGAAATGGGGGGATTCTAAGTTTGATTAATAAGGAAGAAAATAGAATATAATAAATATAGTTATTAAATATAATAATATTATTAATAGAAATTGAAAAAATTATGAAAAAAGATGAGATAATTTGAATAATAAAATATAAGAAGATAATTTTTTTATTATTTATGGATAAGTTTAGTAAAAAAATAAATAAAAAATTATTAATTTCTAAAAAAAATCAAATGATTATTAAATCATGTATAAATAATGAAGTGAAGGTAAAAACAGTTAAAAATATAAAAATTAAATAAATTAGAATTTGATTAAGGAAAATATATAATAATTAAAATGAGAATTTTTTAATTTTAAAGATTAATATTGTAAAATTCTTATTTTGAAAATAAATAATAAAATAAAATAGAATAATTTGGAGTAAGTTAATTTTTATTATAAAAAATAAGTGGTAGGCAGGTTAAAATAAAAATTAATGTTAGTAAAAATAATAGGAAGAGGGAGAGGGAAGTGTGATGAGTATAGGGTAGGTGGGTGGGTAATTTTAAATTTTTAAAAATATATTTTAATGTAAAGAGCATAAAAATTTTTGAAGTTTTTAGGAACAGTACAATTCTGTTAAATATATAATAGAAAAATTGGTACATTGTTAAATAAGATAAGGGGAAAAATTAATGGTTTAAATTATTCAGAGAGAAATATTATTTAAAATAATGAAAGTATATAAATAAATATACATAATTTATTTCATCAAAATAATCCTTTTATTCAGGCATATCATTAATTTGGTTTAGAGTGAGAAATAATATAAAATAAAATATTAAAATTAATTTGATAAAATTAATAAATAATTTTATAATTTATAAGTATAAAATTAATGGGTTTTTTAATTTTTAAGGGGGTAAAGGTAATAATTTAAAATTAGTTTCTGGAAATAAATAAGAGAGGATTTTCTCTATTTTTAGAGTATGAGTCTAAAAGCTTAATATTTAGCTTACTTATTTATATTAGTGTTATATTTATTTATAAAAGATAGTAAAAATTTTATATAGAAATTGATTGAGGGGATTAATTTAATTTATTAAAAATAAAAATTTTAGTTTAAAAAAAATAATTCATTTACAGTGAGGAGATTTTATAATAAAATAAAAAATTTAAAAGATAAATTAAAAAAATAAAGGAGGATAAAAGGAGGGAGGAGAAGGGGAGCGAGGGGGGAGAATTAAATTATAAATTAGGAAAATTTTTTAAAATTTTATATATAAAAATTTTGTTAATTATAAATTTAATTGATTGGAAGAATAAGAGAAAGAAATTTAAAGGAATTAATTAAAAAGGAAAATTAAAATTTAATTGAATAATTTAAGTTATAAAAGGAAAAAATTAGAGGATAAAATTTATAATTTATTTTAAGGGAAATATTAAATAAAGTAAGATGGTTAAAAATAGTTTTTTTAACAAAAAAATAATACGTAAAATTAAATTATAAATTAGAAAATATAATTTAATTATTTCATTTCATTAATTAATATAATATTAAAAAAAAAAAATAATTAAAATATTTTATATAATAAGAATAAATTTATATATTTTTAATTATTTTAAAAAGTCATTTTATAAGATAAATAATAAAAATTATTTAAATAAGTTATTCAAATATTTAAAATAAAAGAAAGAAAGAAAAAAATCATGGAGATAAAAAAAATTTTAAGGAAAAAATAAATAAATAATAAAAATGATAAAAATATAATTTATAAAATTATATTTACATTATATATATATATATATATATATATATATATATATATATA
>NW_012132579.1:0-2156 GCF_000143395.1 Atta cephalotes | reverse complement strand
CCTCCTCCTCCTCCTCCTCCTCTCTCTCTCTCTCTCTCTCTCTCTCTCTCTCTCTCTCTCTCTCTCTCTCTTTCTCTCTCTCTCATTTTGAAATACAACACATATATACTTTTTTCATATTCATCCTCTCATCTTCTCGTAGCCATATAAAAAAAGCGCTCGGCTAGTGTAAATGGAAAATGAAAACAGGATTAATACAATTCCTCCCGGCTATCGCGAGTAGGAGCGCGGCGAATATTGTGCAAATTAATACAATTGCGATGTTGATTAAAAGTAATATCAAGGAATCTTCTCTTCATGTTCATTTATGATTCAGTCTGTAACAATATATAATATATCGATTTTGAGATATTTTAAAAATGATTTCAAAAAATGTTAAAGCTCTCCCTTCATATGTATATATCCTGAATTGAAAAAAAATAGAGTCTAATCATCGAACCACAGATCATAAAGAAACGTAAAATAAATTAATTATTCGTTATAATTAATATTTTTCAAATCGTGTTTAATATGTTTTTAATGCAACAGGCAATTTCGTTATCCTGCACAATATCCCTTCGCTATAAGTGTAAAATACACACTACATGTACACATACATGTACATGTATATATATGTGTATATATACGTACGTATATAATGAATGAAATTATAAACTAACATTTTGTTTAATAATTAATAATATTAATAACATTAAAAGTAACTAATCCGTATTTTTATGATAATTACATATAACGAAATGTTCGCAGCGTCTATTTATTATATTTTATACACACATACACATATATGTATATACATATACGTGTGTTGTGTGTGTGTGTGTGTGTGTGCGCGCGCGTATATGTGTGTGTGTGCGTGTGTGTGTGTGTGTGTGTGTGTGTGTGTGTGTGTGTGCGTGTGCGTGCGTGTGTGTATGTGCATATAAGTGAAGTGTATATAATGTACACATACATACACACATTTATGATGCGAGCTTACACTTGTATAATTGTTTTGTAAAGTATTTACAATTGCAGAAGGGTATGATTATTTTGTAGGCACTATGGCTTTGGACGTACACTAAGTTGTACGTTAGGGTACATCCTTGAGGGACTTCCAGACAATTTTTTCAGTGTATCCTTGAGATCTCGAGGAACAAGAAGAGGTATCTCTACACGAATCTCGCTCAATAAAACAATTCCAGCACCGCGTTACTTGACAGTATTCAAGTGTTCATCAGCAAGAAACTATCTTTAAAAAAAAATCCCGTCATCAAGTTCAGAACAGTACTATGCCTTAAATCTTAGGATCTTAGACAATATGATCGTTGCGAATTGGAATTAAATACGCATTTAAATATGATATAGTCTAAGATCTTTCACTCATTTTTTTACTATACATGTGTACGTTTTGACTTTATTTAAGTTCATCTTCGTGACATTCAATAAAAAGTTGATCAAAGCGTGTGACTCCTATAATCGGTTAATAATATAATTATTGTTATAAAACGATTATTATTCATCGTTTAATTTCCCTTCCACTGAATAACGAGAAATAAAATAATATATTAAAAACAGAAAACGTTTATTTATCTTGATTTGCCATTCGATTGATTGGAATTACAAAAGCACGCGAAATAAGACTATTATATTGTCGAACGATTTATTAACAAGGCAACATGTAACCGTTAAAAAAAAACATACAATGTCCGAAAGAAGGACGACGGACTCTCTAGGTCGCATATAATTTTAAAAAAATCATTCGAGTCTCAATAATACGCACACAGTCATTTTTCGCGCGCACGAAGTAATCCTCACAATCTCGTCTTTCCCCTCTTCCTTTTTTCATTAAACAAGACTTTATATCAGAAAGAATTCGATGATTTTAACCGCCTCATTCATTTTACAATTGGACAACTACGAAAAGCAATTAAATCGTTGTCCGACACGAGTACAGTCTGTCCTCTCTTTGAATTCCCAAATACATTTTCTCTCCTATCTCTTAGCACAATTTACAATATTATTACAGATTGCACGAAAAAGCGCCTTCGCTTTTCAACTTTTCTTTCTTTCTTTCTCTCTCTTATACACATACGCATGCACGCACACACACACACACACACACACACACACACACACACACACACACACACACACACACACACACGCACGCACGCACG
>NW_012132578.1:0-2155 GCF_000143395.1 Atta cephalotes | reverse complement strand
TAGTAGTCTCTCTCTCTCTCTCTCTCTCTCTCTCTCTCTCTCTCTCTCTCTTTCAGAAGTTATAAAAATGAGGAAATAAAAGTAAAATTAAACAATCTGAATTCTCTCATTTCTATTGCCGCTTTTTAATTCACTTTCGTGAGAATTTTTCAATGAACCATTTGATATTCCTGTTTCTAAATTCATCAACTTGATTTCTCTTCCTGCATTCGGGGTAGATTCCTTGTTATACAATGTAAGGTCTTACAAAAATTCTGATTGAGCATTCCCTTTCTCTGCCCCTTTCTCTCGATAGTCATCCAGAAAAGTCCGAGGATAATTCCGACTCGTTCTAGGAACATCTGGCTCACGTTCATTACGAAGTTTCGTACACCACGATCGTCGACGTTTTTGCGGTTTTGCCGTAGATCGGTGCGCGAGTCGTCGGTGAAGTGGAAGAGAGATTTTGCGGTGAATTTCGAGCGAATTAAATCTCTCTTCCGGTTTTAATCACAGCGCAACGAGTCATACTAACACACAACTTCGCAATTTGGTCAGACCGGTTAGTTTCATTTTTGCTGATGGAAGTACTGAATTGGGATATGTGCAATGTGTACATATTCGTCTATATTACAAAGATGATTAATTTTCATCTCGCCACGAATAATTGTTATCAGGTTACAGTTACTGATGATTGAAGCATATATGTAGTTATATCATGTTGTTTACCATTTGAAAATCTAATTTAATTTTAGTGTTTTTTTTTGCAAGAATTATTATAAAAATTAATTTATCACTTGGCTTTTGTACTAAACAATAATAAAATAATTTTCTCTAATAAATAAAATGAAATTTAAATCGCACATCATTTGTAATTACATTGTAATTCATTTTCATATATTTTTTCTAATATTTTCACATGCAATTTAATAATATTATTCACATATTTTGATATTCTTTAATACTTTGAAATTGTATAAGCTTTATGAGAGAATTTAACTTTTTAATAATAAAATATATTTTTGCACGAAAGAAACATAAACACATTGCAAATTAAAATTTTATTTTAATTTTTTAACTTATTTTTAAACTTATCCTGCTTATATAATTTTTTAAAATAAATTTTTATGTCATCTGCGAAAAATAAATTTTTTTAGCCTCTTAACGACAGATATTTATTTTATTCTCTGTAATAGATTCATATTTTTATTGGATTTCAACATTTCCTTTCATTGTATGAAAAAGAAACCTCTCTTATAGCTCTTTAAGAACATATTTTTTTCGAGGTCCTCCTCGTCAAGTCTGCATTAAAGCTTCGCGTCAAAGCGATCGTTCAGTGGAATTACACGAAGTCTGTCGATAAAACCGAGAGACGATGGAGCTGCGAAGAAAGAAGCTTTCAATGAACGGGGCGGAGAGGAAAGACTGTCGTGCGAAATTCTTCACGGTAATCGGGAAATTTCCATAGAAGCTAGGGACGAGTGATTTCGGTAGGGAACACTTGCCTGCGATCGGATCGGTTCTGATCCAACTTTTGAGAATTTGCGGCGATGATCGGGGAAAGTGCTCCACGAGTTAGGATCGCATTATTTGTTCGTAGAAAGTCCACGGTTTCCTGGCAAAACGAGTTTTCCGCGAGTCGTTCTTAAATGATGACGTCCATTGTGACTGTGTGACGCGATTACATACCACGTCGATTCGATTAAAGAAAATCCTTTCTACTATCTTCAAATTGAAATAACGCTGTGAAAATATAATATAATTGTGAAACGGATCATTTTGTACACTGAAAGTGATGTTTTATATGACCAAACTTTAATAACCAAACTTTTGTTATTAGCACAAAAACTATCTCTTAGTATGTGAGCAATCAAAGCATTATCAATTTGTTGAATTTACTAAGACTCGATTGCACCCAAGTTAGTTTGACTTTAAACGAGGCTTAAAACTCTCTATAGCTTAAAACTCTATCTCTCCCTCTCTTTCGGCTTTAAAGAGAAAAACTATGAGTTTTAAGTTTCATAAGTCAAAATAATTATCGAACCTAAATAAACTAATAATTTAATGATACAAAACTGTTTTGTATAATTCATAGATCTGTAGTTAGAAATAAAATTTTTCTGTAATTACAAATAGTTAAGCGGAATAGCAGTATACGTATATCTCTCATTTTTAC
>NW_012132577.1:0-2152 GCF_000143395.1 Atta cephalotes | reverse complement strand
AAAACAATGATTTTTAACATCAAAATTTATAAACACAAAATTTATAAATTTATAAATAAAAATAAAATTAATACTGTAGTAATAACAGAATTTTAAATTCATGTTTAACATTGAATGATATTTTATTATACATTTTGTCGCAACGTAAATTTTATATATATATATATATATATAGAGTGTATATGTATGTATATAGGTACATCTATATATAGGTATATTTTATAGAGTCATATACATATATATGTACGTACATAATTAATATATTATATATATATATAATTATGAACAAGGTGTTCCATTTTAGTTTGTCCCTTTAAAAAATGTTTTCATTGTTTATTGTAAAAATAAATGTTCTAGTTGTATCAAAAGTTGTATGTGAAGGAGCGCAAATAATGACAAAATTAATTTTAGAAAAAATCAATTTTTTTAAATCATATGAAAATTCATCACTTTTTAAATTGGAATTATATTTGTAGTTTTTTTTATGTAATATGATTTCTCTAATTATTTCTATAATAATATGATTTCTCTGCACATAAAAATATGGTAAAACTATTGAAAAATCAATAATTTAAAGGTTATATTTTATTTTGACATATTAGATGTGGGAAAAAATTCATAGCGTTTTTTTAATGCTATCTAATGGAAAACACGCCACGAACTTTTTCCCACTCCTAATATTTTGACATAAAATATAAAATGTCTCGTAAACTATTAATTTTTTGATAATCGCATCTTAATAATACTTTTATACAGAATAATGAAATATCTAAATCAATTGGTGTAAAAAAAATACATCACAGTTGCTTTAAAAAAATATATTTGTATAATATATTTATATAATATATTTGTATATTTCAAAATGCAATAATTTTTTAAATAATTCTTTTATTATTTCATATATCTTAAATGTCATACATATAAATATATAAAATCGAAAGTAAATAATTTCAAATATCGCGTACATAACTCTAACATTTAAAAATGTAGTTGTCAATTCGCTTCATTGTGGATACAATTTCCTCTCGTTTGTAACTTTCGTTTCACTCGTAGATATCTTTCAATTAAACATTTCCCCGTGTATGTAACAGATCAGCATGAACAATTGTTCACAATCCCGATGAACGCGCATTATTTCGCGGACAATACATTAGCAATTTTCACAGTCGGCGCGAATGTTCACCGATCGACGAGCGCTTGCTCTTCTATCTACTGTTGGGGACAACCAACTTGCAACACACCTCGCGCACATGTGTAGGCGCACAAAAGCCTGGGCGGAATAATTTATTTAGCTCGAGCAATGCAATAATGGCAGACTCGCACCGAGTGCAAACTGCAGAACGCGTTCATTACCGCGATCTGGGCAAGAGTGCACCACGGCATGGACAAGGGTGGAGAAGCTTGTGAAGGCTGTTGTGTGGGGTGCGCACTTTGGCGGATGGACTTTGAAAAGAACAGGTCGAACAATTTATAATCCTTAACAGTAACACGCACCCAAGTGCGAACGACATAAACAAGTCTTCTTTTTCGCGACCTTGCACGGAATCTTTCCACGTTGCACGTTATAATCATTAATTATCTTCTCTCTAATCGAGCTGATCTTTTGCTTCTGATAATGGCTTCGTTTAGAAAAAAAGAACAAAGCTTTAATAAGAGTTCTTGCTTTTAGTTCTTTGCTAAATTTTAATTTACAAACCAATTGTAATAAAGAATCACTGAGTGCTTATTGAGCAACTTTGAGCAACTTCTGAACGCAGCTAATATAGTGTCGATCCATAGATAATTTCGAGAATCGTAGAAAAGGCAAAAATAAAGATTTTAACTCTTGACTTCGAGTCAAGAGTTAGATCACTTGAAATTTGATGAAATATTTACTAGATTTTTTGAAAATTATCTTTATATCGCAAGGATGTGAAAATCTCAAAAATTGCTGATTTTTTTCTTCTGTTTTATGTACTGTATTTATATATGGAACAACTTCTTGATTATTCAATAGAGAATAGGACAAATAAAACAAAACCACAGTCCTCCAAATGGTCCATCAAGAATTAAACGTATGCTGAGACTTAAATATTTAATGTTGTCAATTGCGACTGATCGACTAATTGCAATGTGGAATTTATCATTATATATATATATATATATATATATA
>NW_012132576.1:0-2159 GCF_000143395.1 Atta cephalotes | reverse complement strand
TATGTATGTATAAATTAATGATGGCGGAAGTGGGTAAATGTAACTTTTGCGGAAATTCTAAATAACAGATATACCGGTTTTGCGTGTATTACAGTCGCAGATTGAAAAATTACTACTACTTAAAAAATTAATACTACTTAAGTTATAATATTATATTATATCTGAGAAATATAGCATAATGTAAATTAGAACTTCACGCCGGTCAACTATGCAACGAGTCGTTGAGCAAAGAGCGCAAAGAGAAAGGAAATTGAAACTTTTGTGACAATTCTTTCAATTGACAATTCTTTGTTTGCGTCGTTTCATGTCGATCATGTTCTATTATGCTACAATTTGTGAATTATTAAATTCTGTTGTACTAACGTGTGAAGTGTTTTATTTCACAAGAAACGTTCATCGCGCCATCCAGTTTGAAAATGATTTACGCAGCACGGAATTCCTCGATTCGTTAAACTCTTTTGCACATCTTGATTTTGTGCAATTACATGAAGACGCGAGTAACACGAAGCAATTTTACGTTCGCGGAACATGCGTAACATTCGTAGTTCTTTATTTCTTTTTTTTGAATTGGCTTTAAAGTTTTCTCTATAAATTTAGCTTCTATTAACATTAGGTAATGCAATTTAAGCAAAAATTTAGAAAATTACAATGTATAGAAAAAATAGATTATTTAAGAAATATTTAAATACTGCCCTGTCCTAAAAATATCGAACATACAGTGAAGCAAAAAGTACTTACCGCAGATATTTCTTTAATTTTATTTTTAGAAAATGAATATTAATTAACAATTTATTGACAGAGAATATAGAGACTCACTAGCTCTCCCCTCTATTAATACTTATTAGTTCTGATAATAGAAGCTAATGTCCAGATAACTTAAATCAAGTATATCAATTTCCTATTCGAAAAACAATGCTAGTTCAAGTAACAAAATTTTGAGGGATCAATTATATAAGCTTTTTAGTGCGAAAACGTGAAAAATGAAAATTTTTATGTATGTATGTGTGTATATCTTAGGATCGTTGTTATTTTTAACAATTTTTTGAATTTAATCAGAACACTTCCTAAAATAGTTCAAGATCTCAAAAAAGTAATACCATATTTTTTCAGATTTTTTTTAAACAATTTTAACCTGTGCCACCGCGACGCGGATAGATAGAAAAACATCTTTGTAGACAAAATTCGGCCGACGCTCTAATTCTTATAAACCAATTAATTGATTTATATAAATATTAATAATAATATTAATAATAATTCTTATTAATCAATTTAATTATAATTCTAATTCTAATTCTTATTAACCAATCTAATTCCAATTTTTATTAATTACTAATTTTAAATTCTTTTTTTAATTTGCTTGAAATTGAATGAGCTATAAGCTTCTGCGTAAATTTTGACGGTTCAAATTAAAAATTACCGATCCAATGTTGTTATTGTGTAATTTTGATTTTTTTTCTGCTCACTTCATTAGGTTGGCAATTTTTAATTCGAACTATAATCAAAATTTATGAAAATGGGTTTTTATTTCAATTCAATTTCATTCAATTTCGAGCAAATTAAAAAAAATTTTTAAATTAGTTAAAAATTAGAGCGTCGGCTGAATATTGTTTACAAAAAGTGTTTTTCCGTTTACTTGTGTCCTGATGGCATGGATTAAAATTGTTAAAAAAAAATCTGAAAAAATATGGTGTTATTTTTTTAAGATATTGAACCACTTTAGGGGAGATATTCCGATTAAATTTCAAAAATTGTTAAAATAACAACCACCATAGTAACATAGTAACATAGTAACACATACTCTCACACAGTAAGAGTACAGAGAGTACAAAAATTTTTATTTTTCTGCTCTAGAGAAAAAATTACATAATTGATTCCTAGTTATAAGTTGTAATAATAATATACTTGAAATTGAAATACACTTAAACTTGTATAAATGAAATAGATAACAGAATTCAATCTACTGTATTTAGGCATACAAAATGTATTCAAATGTGAAATTTATAGTTTTTGAAATCATAAAACAGTTATCTTTGCAAAGCTCTTTTGTTTATACTAGAATAGAACATCATTATATATAATAAATAATAATATATCATAATTAATTTACTTTCTAATATAAGGTTTATTAAAAAGATATCTGTATATATATATATATATAT
>NW_012132575.1:0-2157 GCF_000143395.1 Atta cephalotes | reverse complement strand
ATATATATATATATATATATATATATATATATAATAGAGATTTATGAATTCCTCTGCGCACATCTCATGACGATTTATATTTCTTATATTTCGTGCAATTAATGTTTTCCGCGTTCCACTTTTGCGACGGACAGACAGACGGATGGACGACGGAAAAGTAGATGGCTTCTCATTTTTTCGCGTCCTACACGCGCGTGCACATCTGCTGGCATCGTTCCCACATTTACGACATGCCCCAGTTCCTTCTCGTCATTCAACCCTGAACGCGGGGCGCCCCTTTTATGCAGCGTATTCAGCGTCCACAAAAGGGATGCCTCTCGCGCTGTACATGGTTATACACGGGTAAAATGTAATCCGTAACCACGACGACATACTCTCGTTTCCCACTTGCACATTTCCCTCATTTCGCTCCAGGAGATATTGCAAATCGATAGTTCTCTTCGTTGCGAAGGCGCATCCGGGATTACGTCGTCACATTTGTTTACCCTTTCCCAAGAAATATAATTATCGTAAAGTAAGTTTTATGGTCGATAACCGGATAACCTCTTTTCAGCTGACCTACTTGTAGTTTTAAAAATATTGTCCATAAATGTTTATAAAATTATTTTCTATGTGCTTGTAACTTGCAATACATGTCTAAGAATTATGCATACTGTTATTACAAAACAGATGTAGGAAATCTGTTTGTAATGTCAAAATAATTTCAAAATAATTTATTCCACAATTTTTGGCCATATTATTAAATGTGCCATATTATTAAATAATTAAATTTTTTGTTAGATTCATCGTGTGAAAACGACTAACTATTTTTATTTTTAAATAAAAATAGAATGACAGCTATATTTATATTTACGTACATAAAATAAGGTTTTCTTTTTTGTTTGGACATTCTCAATAACACATAAAAACACAGTTTTATTCTACATCAAATATTTATTTATTTTTGAAATAGAAATATGTATTATATATATATATATATATATATATCATTCATTTGTTACAATACGACGCAACTAAAAAAAATTACAATTTTTTTAATTGTTTGCAGAAAAAGAATTAAAACATACTTTTAAAACAATGTATTTTTATTTCTTTTACAGCCAGTTATTACACTAAAAAGCATTTTAAAATTAAAAGTGTAGGAAAATAAAGAAAATCGGCCATTTAAAAATATACATAGAAAATATACCGGAATAAATATGACAAGAGTTAGAGTGGAGTGTCGTTGGCGTAGCACTGAGTGTTAGGATTGAAAGATCCCGACGTTCTTCAAATCTCTCAATAAGTTCCGTTAATTTTTCCGCTGACCCTTATACAAAATTTTAATGATTAAAAACATTCAAACTTATTTTCTAGAAAACTTTACTTTTTTATTAAAAAAAAAATTATCTTATTTTCGATTTTAAAGCGGCGGATCTTGTGTGCTTAAATCTTTTGGTATAAGTTTACATATCCAATTTTGCAAATCACGCCCAAAATCTTTTTCAGTCTTTGAAATGGGCGTATGAAATTGATATTTAGGCTTTAAAATCGTAGTTCTTTTAAGAGTTCTAAATTATTTAGAACGAAAAAAAGATTTTCTCTAAAATAATTTTTGGAGAGAGTTCCGTTGATTAAAACAATAAAAGTAGACTGTGAAAAATGGGCGTTCTAATTTCATATCCAACAGCATCAAATAATTCGTTTGATGCCTCTTAACAAATATTAGAGTTCTTGATATAAAAAAATTATTTACTTCTTTAAAAAAATAACATCGTTAAAAAATTAATATCAAACCCGAATGAATTTCTTTCTGATTTCTTTCGATGAATTCTAAAGTGCCCACAAATAACAAATATTAAATTTCTATAATTATTTTAAAAAATCGCCATTCAGAGTTACAAAAAAATCATTAGCAGTAGTAAATTTTTGACGTCGAATAATTTCTTAATTATTAGCCGAATCATATATTATGATTTCTTGCAGTCATCAGAGAGAGAATTACTGGAATTTTAAAAGACCATTTCGTTGGGACTTAATTTATTCGAATTTCATAAATCGGGACTATAATTTGTTAATTATATATTTCATTACAATTTAATAATATTCATGCTTTTAAAAAATTTTAATTTTTGCATGCCGTTAGTTTATAATACTTTTTATCAAATAATTAAATTG
>NW_012132574.1:0-2159 GCF_000143395.1 Atta cephalotes | reverse complement strand
AGAGAGAGAGAGAGAGAAAGAACGCACTTTTCATATATAATACCGATTAAAATTCATGAGCCACACAGTACATGATAATACTCATAATAGGGATCGGCGCAAGAAGCTTGTTTACATGCCTTTTGGAGAAAACTTGATGGAAATTCACGATAACATGTGTTCATTAATCAAAACTGAAGTACCTGTACGATTTTATTTTACAAAATAATTGTATTTTCCAAGTAGATGTAAGAATCTTATACTTTACATGAGAACACTTCGTCGAGTAATCGATTAAGTATATATCAGATTTTTACAACACGTTCCTGATCAGGTTTTAATGATTAAATGATAATCTCTCTTATCACCCATCTTGAGTAATTGGACTTTCTATAGGTGAGCTACATTTTGAAAAATAGAGGAACATTATTGAAAGAGACTTTATTAATTATAAATTATCAGATTATTATTATTAAATTATCATGATTTATCTGTTGTTATTATTCATGAAAAATTAACGAGCGCGCATAAACCACATATATTTAATACATTTGAAAAAGTTAAAAATTTATATTTCATATAAACTTAAATTAGTTAGAATTTATTACATTCATTTTCGAACGAGTTAATATAATTTTAACAAATCGGAATGAGTTTAATGAGCATCATTTCTCCGTACAGCTTGTTTTCTCTCTTGCGTGTCCAAAAAATGAATCGAAACACGCAGTAGTCGCAAAGACGTGCTCGGCTAGACGGTATCGAGCGCATCGGTATCGGTTTTTTTGGTATCCTTTTTGAAACCGCATTTAAGAGTCCCTTAAATACCTCACCATGACCGATAAGGATGGAGCATAAACATGGTGTGTAGGGCACAGGCACGTACCCTGAGTATGTCGCGTAGGCGTAGGTGTTCGTTGCGAAGCACCATGGTCGGTTACGAGGCTTCAACTCTCGTTCGACCCGATCGGTGCTCACTGCATGCTTTTCATTCGCGTGTTATACAGAGTGACCGATGATATCGCGTGCAACAGTCCGACCCGGGCGAGTTAGTGCATTCACGATGGGAAATAGCAAATAGTTGGCAGAATAAGAATTATTCCGTCAGTCGACATGAAGAAAAATAATTTAATCCTAAAGAGACCTTTGCATGCTCAATATCATTAACACGAACGATTTTGGCGTCTTTTTTTAATAGATAAAATTCATCTTTCGTTTTTTTTCTTTTGCTTTCAAAATAAAATGCAATGTTTGATTAAAATACAATTACTCCGTTATATACATACCATCAAATCTAGTTCATTTTTTAAATTAATATCTTGTTACTGAAATGCTATTAAATTACTGCGATAATATTTATATTTTTATACAATTATATCGCTGCTGTTTTGATCAACAATTTAGCATTCAAATCTTTGTTACTTTGATTTCAAACGATTGTGGTTTAAACGAATTATAAACGATTGTGTATCATATAGAATGACTTAAAAATCATAAATATGCCACACATTTAATAATGGCGTGTTAAAATTTTGTTATTAAATTAAGTGACATAACTCTCAAATTCCTCCTAATTGTATATTATGCTTACGTGTTTCATTAACAGCGAAATACGCCGACAAACAAAAATGCACGTGACTCAAGGCGTGTGCGACATAACGTTTATCGTAAACGCGACCGACCTCGCGGCAACGATTACATGCGACTGACGAGCTGCAAAAATCGTGCACTTAAAAACACGAGGCGTAAAAGCTCTCCGCGCGTGCATTTTGCGGTCGCACTGCCGATCGCATGCAATGGCTGAGGCTCATTCGATAATAGTAGCGAGCTCGCGCGCGTTTGCATTATATCTTTAAACAACGTCAATTTCGTTCCCGTACCTGCCAGTTACCGGAGTCTAGAATCCCTCCGGCCCGTTCTTTCCTGCTCGATTCAGCCGTTCGATAGCCGGGCTTCCGCGATAGTTTCGCACGCGTGCATAATTCGTAATTGGCCACCGCTCCGGGACAGAAATTATCGACGCTGTGTCCGCGTTTATCTAAGCGAAGAGTGCAGATCTGCTTAACATCGCGTGTATAACTCGCCCAAAGATCAACGTCGATATTTTGTTGTTTCATTTTGTACCTCGATTACCATATTAGAATAAAAGATCTTGAATTTAAATCTCATATATATATATATAT
>NW_012132573.1:0-2157 GCF_000143395.1 Atta cephalotes | reverse complement strand
GAGAGAGAGAGAGAGAAAGAGAGGGGAGAGCGAAGGAAAAAGAAAGAGAAAGATGGACAGAAGCAATGATTTACGAACGTACCGAATTTCCGATTGATTGTTATCATTTATCTTTGATGATACACGATATTTCTCACAGACGCAGTGAATTTTGTAGATAAGAAATCACAAACGCAAAAAATTAACGTAAAAATAAGATGTTTCTCTTGATGTAGTTATATTAATAACGAATATAATAAATATATTACAGAATATTTATTATTTAAAATGAATAAAAATTGTGAATATTTTCAAAAATAAAAAAATTATTAACATAGTATTTTTTGCATAGGTTTTTATACTTTTTATATATTTTTTTTCTTATATAAAAGTTCCCTTAAAATTTATTTATTATCAAAACATACAACTTAAAAGGCATTTTTGAAAATTCGGCACTGCGTGAACAAAAAAAGAAAATAATCGTTGATTTACAGAGTTCCTAAATAAACTCATGAGGCACAATAATTCACAGGTGAGTGTAAGGTGCGTCGACAAAGTTTCACGAATGAGTGAATCGTGCGCTGAAACAAAACTTTAAAGCGAGTATTTATCGTTTGTCTCTTCTTCAAGCGGTACTCTTCCTCGACTTCAATCTCTCTGCTCGCAAACATGCTTTAAACCTTTCTTTTCGAGTTACATTCAACTTGTCACAGTTTCCGTGCGTGTTGCTAGAAACCGACGAAACTGAATTGTCTTCTTTCAAACAAATTCTATTTTTAATTTTAAAAATAAGGAAAAAATTGAAGGAGAGGTCTAATCAAATAAAGATTAAAATAATTTAATGAACATCTTGTAGAAATAGTACAGAGTGACATTTAAAATAGTAAAAGAATAGAATGAGTATACTAAAGCTGCACTCTAAAAGACGAATTTAAATATCACCTTAATTTTGCATTTAAATATCTCCATGACATTATGATAATTTAATAAGATCTTAAAAGTAAAAGAGAGGAAGAACAATTTGACAAGAATTATAGTATAAAAGGAAATTTTATATCTGCTGTATTTTCACGTTCTATTGTTAAAAATTTATGTCGACAAATAATTAAGCCAAAAATTTGTTTTTTTAACCTGTCATTTAACCTGTCATTTTTCATTCTTTGAAAAATAAGAAATTTTTTATGTAGGTAGGTATAAATTTAGGTATAATATTAATTAGAATCTATAGAATTAGATAAGAGAATATGGAAACTTGAAGAATTTTGTTAGTGAAAATAATTTCAATATTTTAATTAAATTTTTAGAATCTTTTAATTTACAAAATGAAAAATTATCAACAAGTTAACAAGATTTTCGAAACGTCACTTATAACACTTGAAAGATTCACTTTACTTCAGTTTCACATATAGTACGCAGTAAGACGACAGCAGACAGGCGTCGAGGAGAGACCGTAATTAAGAATGCAAGACGAAATGCACTTTAAAAGTAGAAGAAAGCCCTCGAGCTCTCTCTCTTTCTCTCTTGACCCGAAAACAAATGTCAGTGGCTTTAAAGCGGGCGAATGTCACTAGCTTTCTACGAGGACTTTGCCCAGGTTGTAACGATCGTTGTCGTCGTCAGGGGCAGGCAAGCAGAGGAAAGTTTTGGCCACGTTCCAGTGGGATAAAATCCTGAAACGGACTTACAGGCGCTAACATCTTAGCCCTCCCCCTCCCCTCCCCCCCTCCCCGTCAGAATTAAGCCTTCTCGAAATGCGCGGAAATTCACTGAAGCTCTCTTTTATTGAGATGTCTTCTTCGATCTGTTCCGATTTTCCTATTAAAAATCAACCTCACAATATGTCCGGATCTAATATTCTTCTTACTTGTTAATCTTTCTTCGGTCGTCTCTTATTGGTATAGATAATTTATAGCTCTGAATCTCTTTAAGAAATTTCCTGAATTATCGATTAATTTTCATATAAGTTTATAAATTAGGAAATCCATTTTTAATTGCTATAATTGTTTTGATTATTTATATCTAAATATTATTAATGTAAAATACTAAAATTATAAATAATTGATAAAAATATTTTATTTAAAAATTAATATTGCGAAAAAATGTTATGTGTTTTAACTACTAATTTATTATATAATAGATTACTTTTATATATATATATATATATATATATATATATAT
>NW_012132572.1:0-2161 GCF_000143395.1 Atta cephalotes | reverse complement strand
GTAGTGTGTGTGTGTGTGTGTGTGTGTGTGTGTGTGTGTGTGTGTGTGTGTGTGTGTGTGTGTGTGCGCGCGTGTATACATATCTGAAGAAACAGCGCTCTTATTTCTAAAACTTTTATCTCAAAAGCTAATGTAATTTTTTCGAGGTCACGAGTTAATTTAAATATCACTTTCTGTAGTGCCGAATCTGAACTCGAACCAAAATTACACTCGGCTTCGATCGTCGCACAAAAGCTCTGAATATGGAACTAAAAATATATATATATACGTATAGAGAAATCACGTTTGTACATTTCATCGTACTATATAACCAGCACGAAGTCCTAAAATTACATCGAAACTACCGATCCTCAATCCTCGCCTTCAACGAACGTGTATCGCGAGACACGCCACGAAAATCGCATCCGGCGAAAGTGTGACGGAATTGAGGTAGGCGCGTCAATTACGGCGCATCATGAGAAAATCACCACCGTAAGTACGTGACACGGACGAAGCAACATAGTCAGAATTGACCCCCGTGCTTAAAGGTCAGTGCGACGCGGTAGTAACAACTCGATGACCATCATGATTGTACATATATTGCCCATCTTATCAAACGGCGCGCCGTCGACATTAAATTCTATCATTTCTTCATCCCTTCGCCTCCCCTACTTTCGACCTCACCCTCGCTCTTCAACGTCGGACTCGCCGATGACGAAAATCTTTCAAGACCACAAACGTTGAATAATCTACGCGACAGAAGACACTTTGTTCGAATTTAGCATATTGATAAAATAACGTCTAGACTAAAATGTAAAATAAATTTATGTGTTTATAAATATATGTGTATATAAGTATAAATATTTTTATCTTATTTTTCAGTCATTCGAAGGATTTGTCTTTTTAGAAAAAATTGATTGGAAAAATTTATAAATTTGTTTTATTTTATAATTTTTTACTTGAAAGTAATTAAGTCAAGTAGATCAAGAATCTATTAAGCTTTTACATTTTTTTTATAATTTGCAATTAAATTATTCATGTTTCATTACTGAAATGAGCACACAAAATACTTTATACAATCGTTAATCGATATTTCCCTGCAAATAGTATTTATAGTATAACTTTTTAATCTCTTCTCAATTGGATTGTAATTTAAATTGTTTCACTTTTAATAATTTAACGTTACAGAAATTCACATTATATGTATGTAAATGATCCAAAATGCGATAATATAATTAATAATATTTGTTTAGTAAAAAATTCTTCATTATACGCAATCTGGTAGCTTTAGAAAATGTCAATGGAATGGAAGATTGTGTCCTTTTGGTCGACAGGCCGAATATTCCTTAATTACTTTTTTGACCAGTTGGTAGATTTATCGGAGAAAAATAGATTTATCTTTTACGGAATGCACCTACATCGTCTTAAGAACAGACTCGGAGTCTAATGAGTTTGCGACCGATCGTATCTTTGCCCTCGTAAACAAAAGTTTTACGATCGGTGCGCCTACAACGTGCATCATCGACACGACTTTTAATAGATTCTGTCGGCGCGGCTGCAATAATCGTGTCAGCAAGAATGTTTATTGCCTCCAGCTGGACAGCTTTTTAAGAACTGGTCGGTGAACACCGTGCCACACAGAGACATATCCCAACCTCGGAATTCCAAATCGAAAGTTCCTGTCATATCTTTAACACGGACGCATTAAAAAATGATGATTGAAACTTAACGATATCCGATAATTCTCGCGCGCCGTTTTGATTTTTATGAAGGTCTATTTCTTCGAGATAATATTTGAAATATTGTTTTTGTAACTATCATTCTATAACATGAAATTTCTGGCCATTACACATATTATGGTACGTAAATGTTAACGTACATATATTCATCTTTAGTAAGTAAGATATCAATTTTCTAAAACTGTTCGAAAAAAAAATACATATTAAAAATTTTATATTAAATGTCAAGAATTGCGTAACTACACACCAAAATAAATTAAAATTGCAATCCTTGTGTTTATTATTTAACATTTTTTTACATCGTTTTGAATTAGATTATTTTACACCTTTTATATTTTTTCAAGTCACATTGATTTTACTCATTATTGAAACGATCATAGCTACGCTTCATAATTTAACCATAATAATCTGAATTCAACTACACCCCTCCTCTCTCTCTCTCT
>NW_012132571.1:0-2164 GCF_000143395.1 Atta cephalotes | reverse complement strand
CTATATATATATATATATATATATACATATATATATATAAAATCTTTCATTCAATTTCATAAATTTATTTAATAATCGATAATCTGATGATTTCTCCATTTTTTCCTAATAAAAAAAATTCTATCTTAATTTTCAAAAATTAAAATATATAAATAAAGTTATGAAAATTAAAAAAACAATGATTTGGTGATTTTGATAAGAAAAAAATAATTTTATATTAGTGTATGAATCTATTAAAAAGAAAAGTAAAATATGTTACTCTCTTTTCAGAAATAAAATATACATTTCAATAATTACTTTTTGTTCTTATAAAAATATATTCTTTATATTTTACTACAAGAAATTTGTTACAAGATTATTGAAACATCACACATCAGTGCTACACATATCTATACAAGAAAAATTTACATCGTTAAATTATTTTATTGTTTGCACATGTAGATTTTTCATATCAACTTCGTTTATTAATGATTTTGCAAATGTATCAGCATTAACTTCTTTATTTAAAAAATCCGACAATAATAACGATACCGGTTTACCGCCTCCGTGCGCCAAGCATTCTCTTCTATAACAATTGCCAGCTGATCGACTGAAAGGATCGTTGTGAAAGTAGGTTTGCCAAATCCATGCGACAATTGCACGAGATATTAAATAAGAATAATATTTTGCACCATATCCAACCAAATGAGAAAATCTCAATTGCCATGCCTATGATAAGAGATAAATTGTAGTATCAAAAATTAATATACCTTAATTAAAAATCGAAACTTAATTCATTATTCAATTTATTGCAAAATTCCATCTACAACTGTTTAATTATTTGCTCAAACTTTTAACATATATTCTTTAGATTTATTTATATATTTAATAAAAAAGACTTAAAATAAATCTTTCGGTATTCTTCTTTGAATTACTGTTAGGCTATATAATTTTTCATTTGATTTTATAAATTTAATAATCGGTTATTTAATAATCTAATGATTCTTCATTTTTTTTCTAATAAAAAAAGATTCTATCTCAATTTTCAAAAATTAAAATGTAAAACGTTAAATAAAACATCCTTTAATTACATTTAGGATTTTATATTGACATTAAATTTTAATTTCTAGAAGAAGAGAATCTAGTTATTGAAAATTAAAAAATTGTAATAATGATTTGATAAGATTTCATAATTAATGTTATAAAATTAACTAATCTCGGTTCAATTTATTCTATCTTTTTTTTAATTGTAAAAATTAGAAAAAGATAAACAGTAAATCGAACTGAAATTAAAATAAATCTTTCATTGATGGAACTAGGTTTTAATTATCTATTTTTTTGTAAATGCTTAACATCTGTATTTTAGAATCAATGCCAAAAATTAATAAAAATACATACCGTATTTTTCACATACGGAAGGCCATAATATTCCTTCTGTACATCTTCTAAAATCTCAATTGTAGATTTCGTTAGTTTACCACTATGATATACTTGATCCAACATACTATAGAATACTTGGTTTTGTAATTCAGAGGCAGAAAAAATATTCTTTGAAGCGCATAATTTGTGTAATAAATTTTCTGGCATTGGTTCTTGAGTTTGAAAATGCTTTGCGAATTTTGATACAACCTGTAATTGCATAAATGAATTAAAACATTCATTGTACATACCGCATTAAGTACTAACTCAAATTTGTATATAAATAATTTTCAGTAATTATAATTCATATCATACTATATATTATTGAATATTTACCCTAGGATCACTCGCAAAATATTCCATTAATACACTAGGTACTTCCGCGAAATCTGTGCTGCATCTAGTACCAGTAATATGTTGATATTTCGTTCGACCAAGCATAGAGTGTAATGCGTGTCCCATTTCATGAAACAAATTGTCCACAGATGACGGACTTAATAAACATGGATTTGACCAACGTGGATGTGGCAGTGACAGCATGACCACAACGATGGGATTCTGAAATTGACGATATAAGACTATTATCATTTCTGTAATTATATGTAAGTGTACAAATATAAATGTATAAATAGAAAAAAATAAAAGGAAAACTTGATAACATTGATGACAAAAAAATAACATATTTTGCTATAATATATAATAATTCCATATATATATATATATATATCCATATATATATATATATATATATATATATATATAATAA
>NW_012132570.1:0-2162 GCF_000143395.1 Atta cephalotes | reverse complement strand
CAGGCCGCTTTTGAAGCTAGCTTTACACCATTAAGAGAGTTCTGCAGAGACCTAAACAAATGATAGTCTGAGGGTGCTATGTCAGGACTATACGGTGGATGCATTAAAACTTCCCAGCCAAGCTCTCGCAATTTTTGCCGAGTCATCAAAGATGTGTGTGGTCGAGCGTTGTCATGATGGAAGACGACACCTTTCCTATTGATTAATTCTGGCCGCTTCCTCTCGATTGCTTGTTGTAATTTCTGCAGTTGTTCAATAGAGTTCGGAATTAATTGTTTGATTGGACAGCTCATAGTGAACGATTCCCTTCCAGTCCTACCAAACACACAACATCACCTTCTTCCTCGTCAATCCAGGTTTTGCGATTGCTTGCGCTTTCTCTCCTTTCTTTATCCAAGATCTTTTTCTAATTGGATTGTCGTAAGTGATCCATTTTTCACCAATTATCATTCTCTTTAGAAATGGCTCAATTTCATTCCGTTTCAGTAGCGTTTCACAAATGTTAATTCGGTCCATCATGTTCCTAATACTCAACTCGTGAGGAACCCAAACATCGAGCTTCTTTTTGTATCCAACTTTGTGTAAATGATTTAAAACTGTTTTGTGGTCGATGCCTAGTTCCCTGGCAATCTCCACAGTGCTCACATGCTTATCACGTTCGATTTTTACCATGATTTCATCGGACTTTTCAGTGATTGGTCGACCGGAGCGTGGTTCATCTTTCACATCGAAATTTTCAGCACGAAAGCGAGCGAACCATTTCCGTGCTGCTGATTTTGATAGAGTATCTTCACCGTAAATAGCGCAAATTTTTTCACAAACCTGTGCAGCATTCTTGCCTTTATCGTAGTGATACTGCAAAATGTAGCGAATATTTTCCTTATTTATTTCCATTTTCAAAATAAAATAACTTTTAATCCACTTCATCGATTTCAATCTTTTTCGGTTCAAAACAAAGATTAAAATGTCACTTTTTAAACGCACGTCTAGTGTTGCCGATGCGATTAGTAGTTGCCGACTGCTGAACATTTAATGCCATCTAGCGGAAAAACGCCACAAACTTTTTCCCACATTCAATATATATATATATATATATATATATAGTAATATATATTTGTAACAATATAAATATGTATATAAGTCTCTAAGAAATAAATTGAATTTAATTATAGAAAAATGTAAGCATGATATAACCTTCTCAATGTGGATTAATAGATGATATGAGTCTGCATCTCCAATTGAAATTGAATGTTATTTGAGAAAATCAGCCTTGTCTAATGTGGCAACTATTCAAAATTTATTACAACTAATAAGATGACAATGAATTTTGAATCTAGGACTGAATATTTAGGTGACAACTCTAATTTTATAAAATTCAAACAAACTAAAACAATTAGTTAATTAGTTGTCATACATTTTATTAGATGTCAAGAGAAAAAAACAGTTTATACATTACCAATCAGTTAACTTTTGTACCAAAAAAGATTCATTGCCAATTGATAATTTTATAACGTTTGCAAAAGAAAAAATGTTTAAAAATTAGAAAACCAAATTATTCTAATAAATTTTATTAATTTAAGATTATAAACATTTAAAAAATGGTATTTACACATTAAAAACATGTTTTTTATTAATTATGAATTATAATTTTAAAAAATAATTTTTTTTAGATATAAAATAATTTTATAAATTCCCAGAATACCTTTACATTTGACGTTTAATGTTTCAACTTACGTTTTAAGTTATGTTGGATATTTTTACATGAACATGATTAATATTTTTATAATTATCATAACCCATACAGCACAGAAATATTGCAGCAACATTGCAAAAATATTGCGAAATATTGCTACAATATTTCAACAATATTGCAGCAATGTAAAAATGTTCGTTTTAAAAATATTAATACATAATGTTGCAGCAATATTACAACATAATATATATGCAATAGGTTTATGCACACAGTGAAGATATACTTGCAGTATTATTGCAGAAATATTGTAATAATGCAGCAATATTGCTGTAATTACAACATTGCAATATTTATTATAAGATATTATTGGATTTGTATATATAAATTTAAATATGAAAAATTAGAAGTAGAAGTTAAATATAATATACAATGAATACAAATAAAATATGACTTCATAATTAATTATGTC
>NW_012132569.1:0-2164 GCF_000143395.1 Atta cephalotes | reverse complement strand
TCCGCATATGCTTTTTTTTTAGCAAAAAACTAGACATGATTACGAAAGAAAAAATGTATGTTGTTATATGAAATTGCTGATGATGTGCATTGATTAATGTTGATAGATGTCAAACACATAAAAAAAAGTGTTGTGTGTCCAGGGTAGCTTTGTACGTTCATTAATGCCACCTATGAGCAAACAGCGGATTTAAGCTTATACACCTATAAAATATAAAATTAGTATAAAATTAGTATAAAATTAGTAAAGTGCGATGTTTCGTACGTTGGCCAAACAAAGAGGCAATTAAAGACAAGAGTAACTAAACACAGAAAAAATATGAATCAAGATATATCAAAACTCAGTCATTATTGATCATATGTTGGAATATAATCATAGTTTTAATTGGAATGACGTACAAATTCTTGATAGAAAAAATAATTATTACAATAGATTAATTTAAAAAATGATTCATATTAAAGCTCAAAGTAATAGATTATTTCCAATGAAGACACTGTTCTTTTAAATGATTCATATTTTAACATCCTTGACAGAATTAAGAACAACGATTATTGTGTATTTGTGTTTCTCTTATTTTTAGTTTTTGATAGATGTCACAATGATATCGATTATTTTTATATGTCACTTTGTTCACAACTACCGTTAAGATTTAAGTTTGTTCTCTTATTATCCATCTTTTGGATTTTCTCCATCTTTTTTCATTGTATCTTTAATTTGCGTATTCATTTACTTAATTATAATTAATTTCTCAGATATAAATTAATTCATCATTTACAATCAGATGCTTCATTATACAGTACAGAGGACATGTCTCTAACTAATTAAGAAAATTCTCAACATAAAGGAATAATATAGACTGTCAATATTAAGAGAGCCAATCAAGAATTGACTATTAAGATGATTAAGGGAAATATTTTTTTATACATTGATCACATATTTCGAACGTAATCATACTTTTTAATCGACAATTACATATGTATTAATTTTGTAATATCTCTGCGACTGAAGAAGACTTTTGTAAAGTTGAAACTAGTTTCGCTTAATTTTAATGCATTTTAAACATTAAATTATATTATTATATTTTAAATATCTTAATTTATTGGCTTGTCTTTGATCGATTTTTAATACAATTGATTTTGTGTTATCAATCTTTATTTAATTATGAATTATCAAAAAGAATAATGAAATATAATGTTCGCATGCCAGAAATATTCCATACGAATAATATTAAAAAAAACCACGCGAGAAATCTAGGATTAAGGGATCCTAATCGTCGGATCGTCGTTTGTGTTATCGATTAAATCGTAATTTTTGTGTAATAAAAAATTTCGAAATTTAAAAAATTTTTTATCGTTCTTAGCATAAAGACTTTCATCTTACAGACACTTATTAATAATATATTTTAATCCAGGAAAAGGATTTTCGAATTTGTAAAAGAGAGAAAAAGTAATATACAAAAATTACGATTTAGTCAGCAATATAGACGGCTTTAGGATCTCTTTAATATACGCATTCATTAAACATATATTTTCAGAATTCTCAAATTTTTTGTCAAGTTAAAATTTTAAATACTTTTGAAATTAGTTCTCGTAAAATTTAATTATTATTTTATTCTCCTGTAAAATAAATTCAGAATTTAAACAGCCACAGGCAAATTGCTAAGTTAAAGTCAGTTTAATGAATTGGCGATTCGGTTCACTGAATAATATTACAGATATACATTTTGAAACGAGGAAAATCCGAGAGATAATTTTAGCACGGTGATGAAACACACGTTTCATCCCTCATCTCACGAGCTCGGTAGCGCAATGGGGGGTTTGATGGCTGACACAACTACGGCGCGGCTTGCTCGCGGGGGTTCGGACGCGCCGCCAAACTCTGGATGACGGCAGTTAACCGAAATCAGGCCGAATCGATTATAACGCGCGGATCGTTACCACGAGATAGCACGAATCGACAGTGGGTGTGAGTAGGGAATGGGGAAGGAACAGGGGAAATTTAATGGGAAACTCAATGTCGTCTCGGAGAAGACGAGTCGCAGTGTCGCGAAATGCGTGGCGAAGTAAAAAAAGAAACATCTAGAGAGAGAAAGAAAGAAAGAAGAAAGGAGGGAAGAGAGAGAGAGAGAGAGAGAGAGAGAGAGAGAGAGAGAGAGAGAGAGAGT
>NW_012132568.1:0-2161 GCF_000143395.1 Atta cephalotes | reverse complement strand
TCTCTCTCTCTCTCTCTCTCTCTCTCTCTCTCTCTCTCTCTCTCTCTCTCTCTCTCTCTCTCTCTCTCTCTCTCTCTCTCTCTCTCTCTCTCTCTCTCTCTCTCATTAAAGTCATCAATTAAATCAATATTAACATTTACTGTTTTACATGAGTAAAAATTTTGTATTAAATCTAATTATATGAACTTTTACAGGAAAAGCGATACAGATAGATATAAAAATAATTTTGTTAGATATCGAATAATTTTGTAAGAATCTCAAGCATAATGAAGAATACTACAAAAAATGTTCACATTCCAATTTGTATGTTCCATAGAATTTATATTTTGATAGCCCAACATAATTATCTTCAGATTATATAACTAACTCAAATTTTAGATACTTCAGCAAATCGTTCTTTCTGTGTTTTCGTACTAATTTAAGCGCTATTTGTTATGGAAAATTATTTGTTATAATAACAATGTAAAAGAATACCTGTATTTATGAATCAAGGGATTTGAGCATCGCGGATACATGTCGCGCCGCAACTCCGCAGTCAAAGTTATTCAACCCCTCGGGCCGCTACTCTAAGAGAACAAATCCCTTCTCGACCCCGAAAAGGGGTTGGTTTTTATCGGTCAAAAAACTCGCTCGAAAGTAAAACCGTGTGACGTCGTGTTACGATTTAAAAAGAAGCAGAGCCTGTCTACACAACGTATTTACGAGCGCGAAAAGAAAAGAATAATGCATTGCAACCCGACATTTCCCGTCGAATAAATGCCACCCGATTCACATTCGTTGAATGAGAATTACAACTTGTGATGGGAATTGTTCTTGAGACAATCATTAAATCATTATATAAATCATTAAAGAACGAATCCCTTGAAAATCCCATCGCGAAGTGTAATGAAAGGAAAATAATGGGAGCAATAAGTTACATAAAGAATCAGGAAAGTGACATAATATAGAAATGATAGTAATACTTAAATAACTTCCTTAACTTTTAGAAAATTCGTCATTTAATTTATAACTTTCTTAAATTATGAAAACATTTCTTTATACAAACTTTATTCCGTTTACATTCAGTCGAAAGGAAGACGCAGCGGATTAAGTACGAAGATTAAAATAAATTTTAGTCTATTAACAGCGAATAGATCTCTTTGATCAAGCTGATAATTAACTGGGCAATTCGATACACCCTTCAAGGTCTAAACTAATACTAAGTCAATATCTCGTAGAATCCAATCCTCATCGCAAACTACACGACATCGGAAATCGACTTCCGTCTCGACGCCTATTCTCCGCGGCCACTTGAATCGCTCTTAGCGGGGGGTTTTCTGAAGGGGTTGACTCGGGGAATCGAGTTGAGTCGAGCCAATTCCCTGTTATGCTAATTTGTTAACGGGCAAATCGAGGATAGCCGTACCCATCATGAGAATAATTCGACTCGACCAAAGTCTCTACCTCTTCTTACCTTGCTGTTCCTATTCCCATTCTTCTTCTCTCCCGAATCATCACACCACCTGGTCCTTCAAAAATCCTCGCGCGCATACGCCGGACATTCGTTCCGGAAAGTAATTTCTTTTCCCTTGAACGGCGTTTCGCGCGTCAGGAAACGAAACGTCGCCTCTCGCATTCGTCTTTCACTGACGGGAACCGCCTCGTACAAGAAATACGCTCTGCCATCCGTCTTCACGGAACCATCGGCTGAAACCAGGTGAGAAGGTGGTGGAAAAGAGAGAAGTAAACGCAGCACCGCCGAAAAGAAATTACCGCCAATTATTGTCGACACAAGGAAGATCAGAGAAATATTCTGCTTCCTCGGCGCTATGGTGTGATGAGAAGATAATAAATTCCATAAAAAAGATCTCATGTCATGAACCTATCGTAATATTTGCGGATTCTGGACCGCTAATTAAGAATCAAGCATTTATATGGCGATCGCGAAATTGTCATTTCATGCCATTGTAACTAGTTGATACCAAATGTAAATATCCATTAAACACAAACGATTTATAATATTATTAAATTTTTTAAAAAACTCGATGTATTTTAAAAATAATTTTTCGACTTAAAAATACAATTTCGAGATATCGATATTTACAATAATAAGATTTATTCTTTAATAACTGTCGATTTTAATAATCTAATTTGTTAAGAAAAAGAGGGAGAAGATTTAAAC
>NW_012132567.1:0-2162 GCF_000143395.1 Atta cephalotes | reverse complement strand
TATATATATATATATATATATATATATATATATATATATATATGCGTGGATTTATACGATTGAACGTAAAATTCACAAGTCTATAGCAATGTGTACTACGGTTGTATTCTGATATTCACCAGTGTTGCCAGTGTTGAAAATTTATAATGCACATGTAATGTATATATTATAGATTTTCAGTACTGGCAGTATCGAAACGCAACTTATATATAAGAGATAAGTTGAACTTTATCTGAGCGAATGATATCGATAGTTATCACAACTTAGCTATTTTTCGTCTATTTTTCAGTCACCATTGTGGGTGCCCCGTTCCAAGGATTCTTCGTGCAGGCACGTGATACTACTTCAAACAAATGGATTGGATCTTGGACGCAAACGCCGAATACAAATATACATTCCGAGTGTAGTGCTGTGACGCACGCTGATCCACATGATAAGGAGCAAGCTACCTTCATCTGGAACGCACCAGCGGACGCACGAGGAAATGTTTACTTCACGTGAGTGCTATATTCTTTAGCAGCGGAAGTCCCGTGGGAAATGTCCGTTCATGCATTAATAATGGAATGTAGGAAGGACAATGTTGAGAGTCGCAAATTGCAGCGCGAGTCCTTGAAACTTGCATTGTAGTTTGTATAATTATTAAACATTCCACGAAAGATATATAACTTCAATAAGAGATATTATGCTAAAAATGCATACGTTTGTAATTGACCTGGTTGTTTAAAAATTGTGTAATGAAATTTCCGGTAGTAATTTATATTAATTGCATATTTCATTACTATTGTATAACTCAAGAGCTTATACGCATTTTATTCAACACAGTTTTCACCTTTCAAAGCTACATAATTATAAATAATCACTAACAAAATATCTCAACTTCCTCATTTTTATTAAGAAGTTTTTATTTTAGGAAGAAATGAAATTTCCAATGATTAGATATGTTTTAAAAAAATCACACATAGGAATTATTTATATTATTTTTATAAATAATATTAAAAAGCTATAAATAAAATTTGCACATACACATATAATTTTATTTATATAATTCAAATAATTTTAAAATATTAAAAAGGTCATCATGTTCTAAATTGATTTCTTCTTTCATAACGTTGTCTTTCTTCTTTCACAAGTTCGTTATTTGGATTCGAATACTACTATTATATATGATTTTGAGTTTTTTTTATTATTATTAATGAAGATGTCAAAACATTAATTTTTGTACGTATTTTAAAATTCTTTTTCACGAATTTATACTTTGCATCCATGACGAAGCAAATTTAATAATAACGAGGACATGTATTGGGTTGTCCGTAAAGTTCGTGTCGACGTTGAAGGAAAATTGAAACGCAGAAAATTTAAATTTTAATATACATTTATTAAATCATATAAGTTAGTCGGCATGAACTTTCTGGACAACCCAATAGTTTGATCATCAGTTTAGCTGTAAAAAATTCTTTATACTAAATTTTTTAGAAAGATTTTATAGATGATAAATAATACTCATATATACTTGATTAATGCTTTCTAAAAATATGAAGAACCTTAAAGTATCTTTAAGATTCTTTTTAAAACTTGAGACATTCTGTAATTTTAATTCTTTTGAACATTAAGGATATTAAGTCATTTTTTTTTTATACGCGTGTAGATATCTTTCATACAATTGAATCAAATTTAATAACTATTAAATGAGATATAATCTATCTAATGCACGCGCAATAATTCGCAGTCGGTTCACGATGAGATTCATTGTATGATGTTGGCCGCTGGAAATAATTGCTTTTATAATTTGATCATATTATTCGTAATTCCACGCATGAAACTTGTTAATAATTTGATAAATTTTCTAGCATAAATTTTACAGTAGAAAGTTGGACCGCAAGTTGTCGATCTCTTGTCTTGAACTCATGTATATGTAAAAAATAAGGGCTATAAAATGTTTATTATTATAAATTATCTTGATATTCAATCAAATTATAAAATGTTTCTATATAAATCTTACATTATCAAACAAAAGATAAAATATTTCTTGATTTTTAGGAATTCTTAAATATTTATTAAATTCTTTTTATTAACAACAGGAGATTAAACATTAAAAGAATATAATTATTATATTATAAGATAAAATTAAATTAAAGGCTTTTCTATAAATTTTAAAATATAAT
>NW_012132566.1:0-2164 GCF_000143395.1 Atta cephalotes | reverse complement strand
TCCTCTCTCTCTCTCTCTCTTCTCTCTCTCTCTCTCTCTCTCTCTCTCTCTCTCTCTCGTTTCTTCTCACGCGGTCTCTCTCTCTTTCTAGTCGCTTCATCTGTCTCCCTTCCACGATCTTTCTGCTTTCACGTTCTGTTCTCCTCGTCATGCTGGCCTCGTCACTACCTTTCCACCAATCGAGCCACCTACGCCACGCTTACGTGACGACGTAAATTCTCACGCGCACGTGTTCAAACTACCCCACCACGTACAAGTGATCTGGTCCGGCAGCTGCACACGTTTCTTGACCTCCAAGGCTAATGCGTCTTGTTCAAGCGGTCTTGTTCAAGCGGAAACAATGACACTTCACTACAATTGTGCACTACGATTTATACATATAATTTTCAAAGAATTATTTAACGGAGAATATTATTTTGAAGATATAATAAACTGTGTAATCAGTTATTTAAAAGTATAAAAAAGTTTTTACATTATATTATTGACAATTATAGTCAATTTTTCTGTTATTAATATTTTTCTGTTTTACATGAACTAATTTTAAGAAATTTCCGTTTTTTTTCAATTCTGAGTAAAAATTAAAGGAAAATTGATTGATTAATTTTTATATATTTTATTATACAATTAAGAGTTGTATATATTTTATTAACAATTAAGAGATTATTTATATTAAATGGGCGCGTTATAGGAAATGTAAGTGTTTTGTATCTCAATAATTTTTGATCATTTAAAATTCTTAAGAAATTGTCTCATGTATTATTTATCATAAATAGCACTGAATTTCTATGCAGATCTTATAAGTCCTCGATAATAAAATGAAAAAAAATTCTATAAAATTTTAATAATTATTTTATGAAAGTTTTTTTTTTAATAAATAACATATAATGAACAAATTTTATAAACAATTTAAAAAGTTTTTAAACTTGCATTAAGATTTTCTTGTTTAAAAATAAGATATATTAAATCATATATAGAAGATATATTAAACCATATATCTAATTATTTTAAATACTATTTTTCTTTGAAATGAAATTGTTAATGTTATAAATGTGAAGTGTATTATTATATTCTAAATCAAGTACACTTTACTTATAATTTATAAAATTCCGAAAATTAATTTCTCGATAAAATAAGTTTTAGCAAGTAGATAAATTTGGAGACTTTGGCAATTGCTGTTATAACAATTGTAAAAAAAACAATTCTTTGTGTTTATCTACATAAATTAATGAATAGATATTGTTGTATTATATATATAATTCGTCGACTTAGATTGGATTTTCTGTTAATAATCACACGTAATTTGAAATTGTTTAATAGCTTGATATTTTTGTTAAAAGAAAAATTAAGTACAAATTGTGTACAACAAATTAACAATTACTATATCATAAGGGTTTTTTATTTATAATTAAAATTGCAGAATAATGACATATATTATAAAATAACGTTCTAAATTCATAAAGTAAATATAACTATTATCTATTACGAACATTCATGTATCTTTCATTGACTACACAATGAATCATGAAGAACTATATACAAATACACAAGTATAAAAAAATTTTTTTAAATATAAATAAATTTAAGTAACGATTGATTAAAATTTATACTATTATTATTAGGGAAATATTTTTTATACAATTATATATTATACAATTATATATTATATATTCTTTATTTATAGAATTACAATATATAAACTGAAGCAAAGAGCAAGAGGGAAGGATGCAATTAGATTCGTGCAACATCGGTAATGTGGGCAATGGTGGTAACTGGTAACGTTGAATAATGGATGGAACACTGAAGGGTAACTACAGAAGATTTATTACAGGCAGTATAGATCTCCTTTTGACAGTCAGTTTTTTTATTTATTTTACCTAAAGCGGTATACAATATTTGAACTTTTCTAGACCAATTTGAATGAAGAAGTTATAAATACAATATATATTTTTATTATTTCAAATAGAAATGAATTCTTTAACTTCCTAGTCTCTGACTTTGTATTATGAGAGGTTAACAATTTTCATGCATGTCAGATTTTAAGAAAGGGTTACTTTATGTATTGTGAAGATTTAAGTGCAGAGAGAGAGAGAGAGAGAGAGAGAGAGAGAGAGAGAGAGAGAGAGAGAGAGAGAGAGAGAGAGAGAGAGAGAGAGAGAGAGAGAGA
>NW_012132565.1:0-2167 GCF_000143395.1 Atta cephalotes | reverse complement strand
TATATATATATATATATATATATATATATATATATATTTGTATATCGTCTGTACATATAATTATTAAACAAAGTTTCCATCGTTCCTAATTAGGATAAGCTTCCATAACATTGTTAACGCTGTCAAAAAAAGTGATATTTAATAAGATAAAATGATTGTGAAAAAGATTTTCAAGATGCAAACTAATATTATTTAGTTTAACTATGATAAATTCTAAACTATAGGGACGCCATTGTATTTTTTTACACACAAGAATCAATAAAAATATTGTAATTAATGCAATAAATTTATTTTATCAAAATTTGTATTTTCTACTATAATATTTATAATCACCTTTTTTAAACAGATTATTATTCAGAATAGTATATTTTGCAAAGAAAAAAAATTAGTACGTATAATTATTTTTGATAAATTAAATTATAATGTATAAATTTTTCATTTTGATAACTATTTTATATATTGAAATAAATATCCAATGAAAGATGATCACTTATGATTAGAAATATTCTTTCGAAACGCGAATAATGCGATACATAAATTCTGAAAACGAGTACAATATGAAATAATCTTCTTCATTTATTGCAGAAATTTTTACGGATCGTTTTCTTATATCTCATCTTAATAATAATTTGTATTTGTATACACGAAGAGTCAAATAATATCAATAATGAGCGATTTATATCGTTCAAGCAATAATGCAATAATCGCATTCTTCGGGATACATGTTTGATTATTTTTAATGATGAATTACGTTCATAAAATTTTTCTATTTATGAACGTTCCTCTGGTGGCGTACTAGATAATACTTGCGCCGAAATTTTGTACAACAAATCGAGCAACTGTATTTTGGCAACACGCCGCATACTTCACGTAGATGTCTCGACAAAGAATCCGGCCATTGATAACGTTTGCCACATTTGTAACATGTAAATGGTTGATCCTTGTTAACACGGCTTTTCCTCTTTTTGGCTCCTGAAACAGATCGTAAAAAGGTCTAAGTGAGATAAATTTTATTGACGATTCCTTTTAATTTTTGCATTTGATTTACATCGCAAGATAATGGCAGTTTACTGTATCGTCATCGTTTTGAATGAGACGATTCTTTTTGCCTACAGTTCGATTGCCTACATGTACTATTTTCTGTTTTAAAAATTAATAAACAAATCTTCTGTTTTAAAATCAATTTTCTGCTTTAAAAGACAAAATCTCTGTTTTAAAAATATAAATTATTTTCTTACTTAACCTAATCTTAATTTAATATTTGTGCGCAAATGTGCTCGTAGGCAATCGAACAGTAGGCAATCGATTTGTAGGCAAATGGGATCTTCTAAAAATGATAAATATGATAAAAAACGTTAATTTTTGCTCATATTACTCGATTTATCTAAAAAACCTGACGTGATGAACATCTTTTCCTGACGGATTTGAATTCAACGGATTTTGAATTAATTATTATAAAATTATTAAATTACCCTGCTCGTCGCAGATTTTCTTGCTGGACTATGTAATTTGAAACTAGTTCGATTGTTTTTTAGAACAAACTCTTGATCTGAAATAATAAAAGATTCGAAATAACAAAAAAATGAAAACAACTCTAGTTTGAATAATTTAATTTAAAATTTAATTTAAAAAGTTAAGAAATTTAATTAACAAAAATTAATTGTATTTTTATACATTTATATATTATATATTTTTTAACAAAAATTAGAAAGAAGGCTTTTAATAATACTTTTTTGACAAATGTATTTTTTTTAAATTACATCATTATTTAAAAAAAAATCAAAATTTTAAACAATTCGTTTCAAAATTATATTTTGTAAATGCAAGCTTTCAACTTTAGTTTTAACTTTAAATTGAGTTTTCTCGTAGTTAAAAAAGAATTTCCCGTAATACCAAAATAAAAGTCAGTAAAGGACAATATTGGAAAATAAAGGACAAAATTGAGTTTTGAAGAAACAGATAAATCTAAAGAATAATTACCTAAAATAAAGAACTTTCTTTACAATAAAAGATATATATAGTCACAAATACTATTAGAACGCGAATAGTTAAACGAAAAACTAAAATAATGTAATAATTTAATACGGAAGATTTTCAATAATACAATAGTATATTTATAGTTCTTAGAATGTTATAAAACACTGTGCAAATATTAATGAATATATAT
>NW_012132564.1:0-2166 GCF_000143395.1 Atta cephalotes | reverse complement strand
GTGTGTGTGTGTGTGTGTGTGTGTGTGTGTGTGTGTGTGTGTGGGTGGGGGGGCGGTGTGTGTGTGTGTGTACATATACATCGGGTGTTCAGACTACCCATATCATCTTCTTATCTTCGCAGAAGATAGGGTCTAATCGTAAAGGTGTTCAAATAAAAAGTTGTAAAATTTAAAAAGTTCTATTTACTAATCCTATCAGTTTGACTTTGGGTGGCGCCAAGATCAGATCAAGGTCGATTTTTTTTAATGAAACATCCAACTTTTTATTCCAGTATTTAATAGTTGATGTCGAGAGCTTTTCAAAACACTATAATAAAGTTATTTTTCATTGATGAGTACTTTTCGAGTATAGAGCTCGAAACTTATTGTATCGCCGACATTAGCATTACGCAAGATCGTGTCCGATCGACGGCTAAAACCTTTTGAATGTTATTCAAGATTATAACTTGGATAACATTTATCAAGATCAAGTTCAATGGAGGAAAAGGAGAGATTGTCTTCTTATTTTCATTTTTATATAAAAATGAATTTTTAATGCAAAAATGAAAATAAGAAGAATAATCTCAAATGGCTTGATCTTAACAAATGTTATCTAAGATGATTTTGAACAACATTCAAAAGGTAGTCATTGGTTTTACCTTGTGTAATATCAATGTCGGCGGTACTATATGACTTCGACCTGATCTTGTGACAATGTCACCTAAGGTCAAACTGATAAGATTAATAAGTAGATCTTTTTAAACCATATTTTTATCTAAACATTTTTATGATTGGACTTTATTCAGCGAAGATAAAAGGATGGTACTAATGGTCTAAAACACTGATATATGCATAATAGATAATATTTAATTGAAAATTCCTTTTATGCGGCAAGAACGGCATACTTGTTTATTCAAATTTTGCTCCTCTTATTTATATATTAAGAAAGAATTTATACTAATATAGTTTCTAGTGTAATGAGAAAATAATGATTATCTAAATAAGCAAATTAACTTGGAAATGAAGATAATTGTTTCTAATAGAAATAATACACTGTGTTAAGTTTTGACTACGGCATCATTTTTTACATCATAATAAGCGATTTATTTAAAAAAAAGACATAATGCATAACTCTGTTTAAAATATTTTACCCTTTCTCAAGCTTGCTTAGAGGCCAATAATTTGAATATTCTCCTCCATCTCCCTCTCTCTCCTCTTGATCCTTTTCCAAACTCATTCCATTTTCTCTTTCCTTTCATCTCTTTTTTTCTGCCTATGTTTTTTTTCCTTTCTGTTTCCTTAGTTTTTCTTTTTCCTTTGTTCTTTAGTCTTTTTTTTCTTCTTTCTTTTACATATTCTTTCCTTTTATTTTTTGTCTTCCTTTTTTTTGCTGTTTTTTTATTGTTTTTTATTTTTTCACTTTTCTTTTTCTTATTATTTTCTATTCTTATTTCTCTTCTCTTTTTCTTTCTTTTTCTTTTTCTCTTACATTTTTCATTCTTAAATTTTTGTTCTTTCTCTTTTGCATCACTCATGTCTTTTTCGTAGGCCTCTTTTCCCTCTTTTTCTAAATAATCATATTAATAGAACATAGCATTTTTATTTCTTATCTGGTTTGTTTGTAAATAAATATTTTACATATTGTTATTACGTCAAGATGTATACCATATGAATTTTACCATATGAATACATACTATTTCAGTGTGTTGTTAATAATAAAGGATTTTGTATGCTTTTTATTTGGTGACGCAAGTCGATACAAGTATCGTTCTGTCCTTATCATTACTCATGGAATGCAAAGAAGGATAGAATATTTAGAAAGCATGCAAAATTTAATTCAAAATTGCATTAATTTAAATTAGTATTACAAGCCAGCCCACGCAAGCATGCACGCGCACAGCATTTAATATTTTTACGACAACCATCGAAACTTATAAAATAATATTGAAAAATCTAAACTGTTCTTCCTGTGGAAATGTTAAATATACTTATTTATCATATAATTATTATAAATAAGGGAGAAAAATATCAAACTAAAATAATGTTACGATATAAAATTAAAAGTAACGAATATAATTTCGTTTCTAAGAGTTAATCTCTTTAACTAAATACAAGAAGTGCTATGCACTGGTCAAAGTTAGAAGAAAATTAATATATATATATATATATATATATATATATATATAT
>NW_012132563.1:0-2168 GCF_000143395.1 Atta cephalotes | reverse complement strand
AACTTTGTTGTACGTAAAAGAGAAATGCGATTGGATAATTTTCTTTATGCATATGTTTATGCGACTATGCAAGTTGTGTGGATATACCATAAGGCGAAATAGACATATAGAATTCTCATCGGAAATTTATCACTATTGCCTGAAAGGCCATATAGGCCGAAACATATATGAATTTATATTGTTAATGTAAGAATTTTAAATATATGATATTCAAACAAAAAAAATTCTGCGTCCTTGTATTTTATATTTGTATTTTGCGAGCCACTTATAAATTTATAAAATTATCGCTATTGCCTCATTCTATGTTCCTATGTGCAGTAATATTTCTGTATGTTGGATTTTTCTATTCCTATCGCTATCGTTATCGCTGTTGTTATCGTTATTTTTATTACTCGCTATTATCTCGCATTTAGGACTTACTTGTGGACACAAGGCTTTAAAAGTTATGGTCTGTGCATAATAGAAATATTAGGAACAGGAATAAAGTGCTGTCAATGTCAGTATCGCAGCCAATATGGCAAGATTTTAATGTCCAACTAGCAATTCAGCAGGAAAACAAGCATCATGTGCCGTAGGCTTAAATATGTCTAGTTCAGATTGGATGCAAGCCACAAGTGTCGAGCGGCAGAGCAGCAACCAATCAGCGAGGCGATATTTACAGTGGTGTAAAAAATATCACCTCGCTGATTGGTTGCTGCTCCACTGATTGACGTTTGCTGCGTCCAGTCTGAACTATACATCAAGATTTCAGAACATCAGATATCAGTTACACCGGTTTCTGATAGGTTGAAATCTTAATGGTTATTATTCCTATTCCTAATATTTCCTCCATTGTACGCAGGGCCTTATGTCTCCGGTACATCAGCGCGATGTTCATCGCGCGTGACACGCGATATCCAATGAGTGTACAACTTTATCAATATTCTCATTCTAAAAGTATATTGTCATTGGATATCGCGTATCGCGCGCGACTAATATCACACTGATGTGCCGGAGTCATTAGGCTTCTCTCTGCTTATTTTATTACCGAAGAAGAAGACGTCCGGCAATATCGGCGTGTATCGTGGCAAATATTTCGTCATAATTGGTGCGCGATGAGACTCGTAGGATGGTTATTCTGCTTGTTCCTTGTGTTCGCCGGCTCGAATGCCGGCGGCCCGATCCTAGTCCTGCTTGACAATCTCGCTATCAAGGAGACTCATTCAATATTCTTCAAGATGTTGCAGGGTATTCGCACTTTGTTATTTCTAATCATCTCTGACGTTCGAATCATTGGCAGCTGTCTTTAGCAGTGTTTCTCACGTATTACATGTTATCGGGGACATTAAATGTATATATTTGCAGAATATCAACTACATCTGAGGGCATAGAGAATAATAATTAATAAATGTTTCAGTCTATTCCATTTTTTTTCCACTCATATTCTGAGATCATGCCAAAACATCGATTATTGATCCAATCATTTTCAATCTTCTCAAGAAATGTACAATATTTGTCATATAAGATGAATATATTATTTTATTTTAAAATTAATTTTATTGAGAGTAAAAATTGTTATAATTTCGGTAATTGTTTGGAATACTTCCTTCTCCCCATCTAAAATCTTAATAAAAATATATTTGACACGTTTTCACTCAAAACGAAAGAATCTGGCAGAAAAATGCGGTGATCAGCCTCGTGAATCGAATTATCAATTCGCGTTGAAATTCGAGATTTTTAGAGGTTAAAATAGCTGTCATCCCAATTCAATACAGCGCTATATATACGTTCTGCATTAATTACACAAATTCTCTGCTTCACAAACACAAATTCACTGCTTTAAAAATACAAATTCACTGCTAATGCAATCTCTAAAGTGTAATCTTTTTTAAAGTCTCGAACTTTAACGCTTAATCGTGAACTATGAAGTCAAAGTACGTTTTTCTGCCGGATTCTTTCATTTTCAGTGAAAACGCATCGAATGAGTATATTTTTATTAAGATTTTAGGTGAAGTATTCTAAATCCATGTAATCTAATGTATTTAACATTATTTAATATTTACTTAATGTCTCATATATATATATATATATATATATATATGTGTGTGTGTGTGTGTGTGTGTGTGTGTGTGTGTGTTATTAATTTAATTAATATATATATATAATAATATAATATATATATACTAGTA
>NW_012132562.1:0-2165 GCF_000143395.1 Atta cephalotes | reverse complement strand
TTATCTCACTATTAATTATTTTATTTCCGTCTACTCTGATACAATAGACATTAAGTAATATATATATATATATATATATATATATATAGATGAAGTTGAAAATAGATCGCTAATGGTCTGATAGCTGTTTGAAAACTGTTTATAGCTGTTAAATATTAATCTGATTGTGTTTGGTCTGATTGTTCAATAGATAATATACGTTTAATTGCGCTTCAATAGTATACGAAGCGCTGCAAGTGATAAAAATGTTGAAATGGATTCTTTCGAGCGCGATGTCTTCTCGTATACTTTTTGGTTGAGGTATTTGATTTTACTCGAGACATTGTGCATTTTGTCGCTAATATTTATTATGATAATCTAATTATAACCAATCTAATTACAATTGCTAAATAAATGAAGTTTATTTGTGGAAACTTTCGAATACGTGATATACTTTTCGGTTGAGGAATAAACTTTTGACCGGAGCGTACTTTCGGCTGCTGATATAATCGTATCGATCTGATTATAACTGATAAAAATGCTGAAATTTATTCATGATATCATTATTTGAACGCGTGATACTTTTCGGCGGAAGTGTAAACTTTTGACCGAGGTATTGTTCTTTTCCTTGGAATGGTATCATGTTCTAACGAACATTTTTATTATAAAATCTCGCATAGTCTCCACGCTGTTAGTCATTTTCCAAGTCAGTAGGTCAGTCAGATAGCTGATAATGAGTACAATAATGGAGTGTGTTAATGATTTATTAGATGTTGTGTGCAAGATATAAATACATTTTTATCGCTTTGTCTGATAGATCTGACAAAATAACTGATAATGTAAATATGCATAAAATAATAACAAACATTGTTCATCATGTGCCAAAATCTTTTTCCATTGACATTAACATTGTAGGCGAGCATCAACTGAGAAAATTGTAAGTATATATATATATAAGTAAGTTGATATATATTAATGTGAAGCATTATGTGATAACGTAAACTGCGATTCGGTAGAAGAAGTGTTACTGTCATCTAGTACGAAGTCTCGATTTAGGGTAAAGTGTGTGTTATGACACTTTTTCTTTAAATTATTATAAATCTTCACACAATTATAGATGGACTAATGGTAAATGCTTTAAAACGTTACATATTCAATAATTAAATACTTATAAATCCTGGATATATCTCGTAAACAAGAAAAAGATTATATTAATTACATGTATACGAATGGGCATGTGGTACGTTTTTGAAGAATAAGTTGAACCATGAAGATAAAGTTAAGATATTGTTTAATGAGATTACATATTATTAAAAACATGAAAGGATCATGTATATGTTAATCAAATTTTTATTACTTTCATCTTAAATATAATAATTTGTAATATTCTTTTTAAATGCTTTAATTAACAAAATTAGAGAAACTAAAATCTTAGCTCTTTATAATAATAATTAAACATAAAATATGTATAATCGTTAACACAAAATAAAAAAACCATTGATAAAAACAGATTCTATTTAAGCAGCTGAGTTACTTATGAGATGCTGGCCCAACAAGTTCCATGTTGACTGAAATATAAAATCTTGAATTATATTAATGATTGTCATGCTTAAAAAAATCTTAAATTACGCTAACAAAGCAAACTGTATTAGCAAATGTTATACTATTTGACAACATCACATCTTAATTACATCACATTATATATTATTTAGCAACGTCACATTTGTATCATATTACATTAATGAACATCATTTTTGAAAAAAATCTTAAATTACGCTAATAAGCAGCTGTACCAGGTATGTAAATATGAAATCGGAATTTTTAAATAGAAAATACACGTTTATTGCATGAAAATGATAAAAAATATTTTATTCGAAGTATTGCCCATCGGTAGCTATACATTTTTTCCACCTGTTTGACAATTTGTGGATGCCACGCCAAAAAAATTGTTGCTCTTTTGAGCCAAACCAGTCATCTAGCCATTTTCGTACATCTTCGTAAGAAGTGAAGCGCTGCTGAGCAAGTGCGTGTCCCATCGATGCAAATAAGTGGTAATCGGACGGAGCCAAGTCTGGTGAGTAAGCCGCATGCGAAAGTATTTCCCAACTAAATGTCTCAATCGTTTCCTTGACTAGTTTTGCTATGTGTGATGGTGCATTATCATGAAGCAAAATCACTTTGTGTTG
>NW_012132561.1:0-2167 GCF_000143395.1 Atta cephalotes | reverse complement strand
GAGAGAGAGAGAGAGAGAGAGAGAGAGAGAGAGAGAGAGAGAGAGAGGAGGAGAGAGAGGGGGGGGGAGAGAAACAGAAAGGAGAGGAAGAGAGGAGAAATGGACTCGACGGAGTTTTATTTTATCGACGAGTGATGGAGATATCGACAGATGTAATGCCACCTCTCAGACTGTCCCTCCGCCATTGCAACATCTCGCCATTTTCTTCACTTCTCCCTTCTATGATCTTCTCGTCTCCACCCGCCGAACCCGGCAAACGATCTTTACGAGCGTGATTACCGAACACCTTGGAAATCCATTACTTTATATCAGTTTTTCTTTAAAGGGTTCGTCGTGGCGCCCCGACGCCGATTCCTTAGAAACTCTTCGCAGGATCCTTCTTTCGAAGCGGTCGAGCTTTTATTCGCGCGTCCTTGAGAGTGTTATCTGCTCGAATACCTCTCTATGCTTTGGTTCTGTCGATCTTTGCAAGGACATCGCCTTGCTTCTCCATCGTATCGTTCGGCTCTTTGCGACATGATAAGCCGCTTTTTCTCACGTAAATAGTTTACCGTTTGCCGTTGGAATCTGTCTGGTCTCCGTGTTAAATGTGCCGTGGACTTGCCAATATTGGCAAAATATTAATAATAGGAAGACATGTTATCAGAAAATTACCAATAGATATTAAAACCAATTATTCCGCTATATCACTTGTTTAATAGAAAAGTGACACAATTAAAAAATTCATATTTCTTAGATGATGACATAAAATCAACTCTAAAAATGTACATTTCTTTATTGTTGTTGTATATTAAAAAATAATACATTTATAATTCTTCCAATTTATCGTTAAAGGGCAGAAGCATCGCTTGTCCTTTTATCAATTCACAATCATTATTTAGTGAAAAAAAAAACATTTTTTAAAAATTAAATAACATGAGGAAGTATTATCAGTAATAGAATAAAATAATTATAGAAAGACATCCTATTTGGAATTATGTCATTTTTTCCTTAAACAGTTGTTTTAATTTAGAATTTTAAAATGTGCTCTCCTGAAAAGTTGCTAATTATAAAATGTTATTTTTTTATCAAATCAGCGATATATTATAATTTATTTTTAGATGATATTATATTGTTAGATGATTATTTCAACAAAGTACGAAATAAAAAATACGTTAGTATCGTTTACAAAGAAATATTAATTTAGAAATTGTTATTAGAGATAGAGGTATAGTTTTTAACGGATATATAAAATAAATATCTATTCTTCTTTTTATTCTCGTTCAATTGTGCGAATTGTGCAAATAATTTCAGACGTCTCATAAAACGAGCTTCCCATATACATATTAATTCAGTTAAAAGCTTGTAGGAGGTTAATCTTTTTGCATATCTACTGCAAAGGGATATTAAGTCGTCTGGGATTACGGATATGCGAATGGGTCAAATTTCGGTTTGTAATATCCACCCACACTGTGCACACAAACGAAGACGAAACCGGCTTTTCCATGACATAGCCCGGTGAAATTTTAAACCTCACGTCTCAAGAAGCAAGGGGCGCGCCCTCGTACATCGACGTTCCTCATCATTGTTATACTTCTAAGGGCATCGCCAGCCATGGAAGAGTCGTCTCGAGATTTTCGTTTAAATTACGGCGCTCCTCACTTTTCTCTCTTTGCAAATCTTACCTTCGTTCTTTACATCGCTCTACTTTCCGCCATCGAATTGAGTTCGAAGATTTTCGGTTCCATTGACAGAAGGAAGCACTAAAGAATAAGGAACAAGGAAGAAAAATGGGGCAAAGCTTATGTAAGGCCAATTAATTATCAGGCATCTTCTTCCATTTCTTGAGCTTTCTCTTTCTCTATTCACCCTCACTTCGATTTCTTCTCCTGTCTTTCTCTCTCTTTCTTTTTCGTCTCCTCTCTTGACTATCATATGTACCGACTCGAAGCAAAATCGACGTTTAAGTTGGAGATTTCCTACCTTTCTTAGATTTTATTTACGAGCAATGCTCCAGTCCTCGTGTGGAGTTTCGTACGGCAGAAGAATCCGGCGACGCCCTCTTAATGATCATATTATGTTCGTTCCACAGACTCTCGTGAGCGCGCCACGTTTCGCATCTCTAGAAGGGAGTCGTTTTCCTTTTTCTCTTTTTCTTTCTTTCCTTCCTTCCTTCTCTCTCTCTCTC
>NW_012132560.1:0-2164 GCF_000143395.1 Atta cephalotes | reverse complement strand
TTAACAATTTGTTAACAAAGAATAAAGATTGCTTTTTTCTCAAAATTATATTATCTAGAAAGATCTATAATGATTAAAATATATTTTAATAATATTTTAATAAGTATATTTTAATAAGTAATATTTTAATAAATATATTTTAATAAGATAGATTATTTTAATAATGTCTTATCTTAGTTACCTTAATACATACGATTAAGTCATTCGTGTCCTGCACATTTCTTTTCTTTAAAAAATTAAGAGCATCAAGTAATTTATTTAATATTTATATACAATTTTTTAAATAAGTACAATATGAATACTTTATAAAGATGTTAAAATATGTATAAAAATATGTAAAAATCATTTAATAATTTTATATTTGTTAAAGTGATGAAAATTCTGGAACACAATCCATCGTGCGTAATAAAAGAAAATCATCGTGTGAAGGATTATAATACGCGAAAATGAAAAATTATTATTATTTGAATGTACAAAAAATATTCGAAAAATTTAGTTTTTAAGATAGATATTATTATTTTCGCAAAGCTCTTTTGTTTTTATTATACAATACAAAATGTATAAATATCATTATTAATAAATTGTTAATTAATATATATTTTTTACAAATAAAATTTTTTTTAATAAAAAACTCCTCTATAAAAATACTTTTTGCATTTATTCTATATTATATAAATCTATATTAAATTCACAATTAAATCTTATATGAATTTTTTGTTATTAAAATACGATATAATAATTTAGAAAGTATATGTAATTTAAAAAGAGTTACAATCATGAATTTAAATTCTGTCGTAATATTTTTTAAAAAAAGACTAATAAAAAAGTTCGAGTCTGTAGTGAGTTTAAAAAATTTCCAAAACTCCAAAATAAGAATATTATTTTCTAAAATAGTGCAGTTAAAATTAAATTTCCTAAAATGGTAAATACCTTTGAAAATGAAGCAAATATAATCCCCGTTTTGTAAATAATTAAAGTTAAATCCCACTGTATTTATCGACTATCTAAAGTTCGTTCGATTAGAAAAGTTGCGGATTTAATCTCAAACAGAATGAGTAAAAGCGCTATGTAGTAAGAAAACTTGAATTAGTTTATCCATGATTTTCATATCAAACGCATCTCAAGGCAACATTCGTTTCATGCGGCGGGTGTTTTATAATGTTATAATATCCGCTTGTTACGATAATATTATGTACCTAGAGGAAACATGTCGATAATACCGGGTGACAACTACTCAAGATATGCAAAATGTAATATTCACTGAATCACGATGCGAAACTCGTCGCTCAATAGTGCGCCTGTTTCGCTGACGTTTTCCGGGAAGTGTCTTTGGACGAGACCTACTTTCATGAAATAGAATTTGTGGCAAGTGTCCGCTCTCCATTCATTCGACCAATCATGCATCTTGAGATTAAGAATGAATTGGAAATAGAATATGTATAATTCACCCGTTCCAAGTGATCGCATTGATAAATCTCTTCATATATAAAATTATTGATCAGAAAGAATAGTGAATAATTAGTTACAATCTGGCTCTACGCATGTTAATCTGATCTTGAATTTTTAGGTATCATAAGATTCATAAATATAATCGGTTTTTTATCGGACATTAACGCTGTCATTGCGTCAGTAAATAGATCGAACGGTCATCTACAGTATGTTACAAATAATACTGACAATTTACACATAGATTTACATTTCACATTGATATTTGTCATCTGAATACTAATCATTTATTTCCATGACTATAAATTTTAATAATTTGGACTTCTTTCTTTATATAATTTATATTTTTATTTGAACATTATACATTGTCAGATTTAACTAGTTTTCGCTTTAAACTAAGAATCCGTTACATAATTTCTTGAACATTAATTTCATGTATTTTATCATTAACAGATGTTTTGTACCTGCGACATTGTTTACAACTCTTGATTTAGCCTTTTATTGAAATTTGTATCTTAATTTATTTGCTCTTTATGTTTCATATCCATATATTAGGTAATTAAGTCTTAAGTTACATTTACTTTATTTTTATTTTTACATTGGTTAACTTTGTTTTGTTGATGAAAACTTTTAAAGTCGAAACGTTCATGTACACTCTATGATAAGAGATTAAAACAGTTTTATATATATATATATATATATATATATATATATATAC
>NW_012132559.1:0-2164 GCF_000143395.1 Atta cephalotes | reverse complement strand
TCCGTCCGGTCCGGGTAACGGGGTTTAAACGGTTTACCGTTCCGTACGACTACTTACGTACGTACGTCTATGACTATTNTCTTCTCCACCTCCTTCCTCTCTCTCTCTCTCTCTCTCTCTCTCTCTCCTCCGTCAGTGCTTTTTTGCATTTCGTCGAGTTCGGCAAAAACTTTTAATCTCTCGCGAGCCCAGCACATAGAATCGTCTCGTGTAGCGCCTTCGAAACGGATGAGGATTAACGGTATTGTGCTGTCAATCCCGCAACCCCTTTCCATCCAAAGTTGCTGCTACCTCGCAATTTTTATCGTTTTTTCTTTTTCCTCTGTCTCTCGCCTCGTTTCCACAGTAAGATCGTAGGCGGTGGTGGATTTCGCGCGCGAAATCAGGCGGAAGAACAATGGTGGCGATTACGCCGACGGAAGGGACGGAACGAGTGTCCGGATTAGGAAGGGTTGCGGTTTTTTTCGCAGTAACTCGACGTCGCTGGCACGGAGCTCTTATTCTGCTGAATCGCCGCGAAGATGATGCGCCAGATGATATTTCTCAGATTTATGTTTTATAAATTTAAAAATTACATGTTTGAAGTAATTCAAAATAAAAGTTTAAAAAATGTAAAACAAAGAATTTAATTATATAAATTATATAAATTCTATTAATTATAAATAATTGTTAATCATTATTTTATTTTATTTACATTAGCATTTGAGGTCTATCTCTGCGAATATTTATTAGAAATCATATTATGAGTCAAGACATCATTTTCTTTCGTCACATTGTCAAGATGGACAAATCAAAAATATTTAAAGGTTTTAGGAAATATTTTACATGTATTTACATATATTTACGTATATGATTCAGATAAAGAACTGATGTTTAATATATTTATACAGTGTCAAGACTTGTAATTATACCAGTGCAGCCAGTAATCGTCGAGTCAAAAGAAACGCAATTTAGTCTAACCGCGCCTGCAGGATGGAGACGGTGAAACTGCCATGTGGTTTCGCCAAGGGAGCAAAAGAAAATATGGTAGTCGTGTCACGACCAGCTTTAAATTAACTTCTTTAACGCTTATCTGACTTACACGAATTCCGTTTGCTGTTCACAAGATAGGTGAGAAAATTTTTATGAATCTCTCCAGAATGCATTACCAAGATTGGAAACATCGGTCAGAGAAATCGCAATAAAATGGTTTGTTAAGAAAAAGAAGAAATGGCAAAATGAGCAAATAAGATGGAATCTAGACGAATAGGTAGATAAATAAAATAGATAGATAGAAAGAAAGAAGATATTTTTCATATCATAAAGACAGAGCGAGAAATGAATTGGGAGTTAGAAGAAGACGATAAGTAATCGATTCCGAAGGTAGTCGGAGCTGCGAAAGAGGAGGCGTATGGGGTTGAGATGAATGAAAGTGAGGGAAGAAAAGCCTGTTTAAAGCGTCGTTTAATTTTCCTTCATGAATCATTTAGAATATTCTTCCGCCAGCGCCGTTTCTTATTCTCTTTCAGTCCACCGATTTGCCTGCCGGATGTTGCAGTAGGAAGATTCCCTCCTCATTACACGGGTAATATATGTATATCCATCTATCGTTTAAATATTCACGAGGTCTTCCGGTATCAGGAAGATTCCCGAGGAAGATACCATTCGACGAGGAAGGTCCACGTACAGGGTACCATTCTTCCATTTCACCCTTTCCTGGCGGATGCTTCTTCCCTCTATTCGGCGTGTCTACATTGCGCGAACAACTTTTCGCTGTTTTTTTTATGGAGGATAAAGAAAAAAAAATAAACGAGATGAACAGAGAAAGAGAGAGAAGAGAAAGGAAAAACAGTATTATGAGTTTTGGCTTTCAAATTCAGTCGAAAACAAAATTTGTCTTCTTTTCATAGTTTTATTGATTTAATAGATAAATCGTGAAGTATGTGATTTTATGCCGAAGAAGTAAGCCGATGTTTCGTGCGTAATTGGATCATTAAAATTTTAAAATCTACATCGATGATTAGATAAATAACACATTTTTTTTTATTTTGGAATATAAAAAAAATGAAGTATTATGTCAATGAGAAAACAATAGAATTGAATTATTATTAAAAAATATTTATATCTATTTATATTTTTATACGATATGTAGTAAAATTACTGTTTATGATTTTTCATACAATTT
>NW_012132558.1:0-2167 GCF_000143395.1 Atta cephalotes | reverse complement strand
GTATTATTATTTTACTTACTTACTCTCTCTCTCTCTCTCTCTCTCTCTCTCTCTCTCTCTCTCTCTCTCTTATTCGAGTGTAAAGAGTTAAGTCAGTTTTCTGTCGAGAATAATTTCGCATATTTTAATTAAGGAGAACTGATCAACATTAAGCAATATAATGAGAAATTGAAATGGATACGATTATGTAATGAAGGTATGAATGGTAAAGGGCGTCAATTAACACGCGATCGATCGTTCGATCAGATCAGAAAAATATCTTAATCCCTTCCATGAACAAATTATTTGTGAAATGTACCCGAATTCATTTATATATTGTTTACAAATATATGTTGTACAGACTATCCCAAGTTCACTGTTATTTCCTTTAACGATATTCCTTCAACGATATATTTTTTGAAAAATGTCGGTTTAGTTTTTTCCTCGAACGAAAATTGAATAGAAATATCATCTGCCTTTTTAATCTTTTTTATTTTCAATCTTATACCTTGATCTTATACATTTTTATTTATCAAGAAGAAAAGTTCGTAAACTTTTCAGACTGTGTGACTAATAACAGAAAAATCAGTTAAAAAAAAACTGATCTTTTTGTATTTACATGTTTTTCATAAAATGAAAGAAAAAGAGATGTGCAGTGAATTTGGAACAGCTTGTATATTACGTTATTAATAATTGTCTCAGTATAGAGAGAATAATTTGGAAAGGAAGCATTCCCGCAACACGTGTATATAAATTTTCTTGGTCCTATAAAAAAGAGAAGTAATATGCTTTTTATATAAATATCATTCACCGAGATTTTAGAATTCCGCTTTTATTAATTTACGGAAGACCCAGGATGATAATTAAATATTTTTATCATCCAATTTTTCAAATAACATAGTCAAACTGAATAAACTTTATCTAACATTAAAATGATCGACTTATTTCTCTATCACAAAATAGTAAATTTACATGCGATTAGGTATTTATTGTAAAATTTTGACAGTTTGCATTATTTTTATTATATTTCTATTTTATAGAGACACATATACTTAGAAGGAAGAATTATTTTTCAGTTAATTTTTAATTAATACAGTATTTCATATATATTTCTTAATATTTGTAAATAGAAATTGAATTTTTTTTTGCAAGAATAACGCTAAACAATTTAAGATCTAATTCCCTTAATTATTCTTATTTATAATTATAAATTTTTAATTTCCATCATACATAGTTAATATAATTACGTAAATATATAATAAATTGTTATTATAATTTTAAAATAATTTACGTTATTTATTATTTAATAAATTATTGTTATATCTAATTCTTTTAATCTCTGAAATTAAGTCACTATTTAGTGAATAATCATATCAAATATATGAAAAAGGTAATTCCCAAGTAAAAATTTTATATTTTAAGAAAGAAAGAAATATTATGTGATTGAGAATCGAAAAGTCTCTGTTAAAAGTCTTTATTATTACATCTCTTCAAAAGATCGATAGATTAAAAAAAAAAATTGACGCGAATTCAGTTTGCAACATCGAATTTTTGATTTTCTAAAATCAGCAATCTGTTAAAAGTGTTAGAATTTATGTATGTTACTCGTTTTTTTTTCCATTCTGTTTTTAGTACTTCGCATTCTTTATAATAATTATAATTGGATTCGAAATACAATCTTTTTCATTTCTTTTTCTGGTATAAAGTGATAAAATTAAGTAATATGCAATAAAATTTAACATTTTAATTTTTATTTAATAGTTATTTAAAATCGTTCAGAACGATTAGATCTTCAGAAGAAGATCTAGTCTTGAAGATCTTGACTTGAACATAAAATTTTAGAATTAAAAAAAGCACAAAAAAGAATTTGATTATTTTCAAATCGATGTCTGATTTCGAATCCCACGAAATCGTAACACCCACAAAATGAATTCTTGTCAATTTAAAAAATTTTTTTATCAGCCTTTTTTTTACAAGAACTGCACTAGATAATATATATATTTCTATTTTAGCTATTTTTTAGCTATTTCGACGAAATTTTATTCGATATACATAGAAATATAATCAACGTCGAAAAATTTGCCTGTCCATAGTACTTTTCGAATGGCCGTTGTATCTCCATATTAAAATCAATGGCAGCTTTCCGCGAAAGGTAAACTTTGTAAAAAAAAAAAAAAAAACAATAATT
>NW_012132557.1:0-2164 GCF_000143395.1 Atta cephalotes | reverse complement strand
TGTTATACTAAATATTATAAGTAAATTTAATTAATTAGTATTAAGAAGATAATAAATTATTTTAAATAAAAATAATTTTTTATATGGTGAAATATGTAACATATTTATATATATTAAGAATAATTTATTTTTTGAGATAATTAAATTATAAGTAAAACTAGGATTAGATACCCTATTATTATAAAATAAAATTAGAAAAATTAAAAAATAAATGTGAATCGTTAAATTTAAATAATTTGGCGGTATTTCAAAAAGTTAGAGGAACTTGTTTTATAAATGATAGTCCACGATAGGAAGGTCTTGATAGAAATTTTATGTATTGTTATTTAAAAATTATTTTATAAGAAGTATAATTGATAAATTGTATTAATTTTAAAATTTGATTTCTAATCAAAATGTAGAATTGTTAAATAGGAATGAGTTACATTTTAGTGAATAAAAAAGTATTTTAAAAGCTTTAAATATTTTGAATATGTAAGATTTAATAGTAAATGGCATCCTTGATAAGTAGCTTCATGAAGAACATCTCGTCATCATAAATAGATACAAATTATAGTACCTGGATTGAGAATGAAAAAATAGGAGTGTAAAAATTATGGAATCATCTAACAGTACAGAGTAGGTTATTAAAAATACTAAAAAAAATAATCAGAGATCAGGGACTAGGGGTAACTAAATGGAAGGGGTGGTTATGATTAAGATTTGACATAAAATTAAAAATTAGAAATAGAGATTGATATTATTTATTAAGTTTCTCTACTACTTATAAGGTTGATAAAAAGGAGAATATGTAAACTTGAAGCTTATAGATACTGAAATTTCAAGGATATAAAGTAAAATTTGAGTGGAAATTAAAATGAAAAGTATAAATGAATTAGAAATATTTAAACCAGAGGAACCTAGAAGAGTTAATAGTAAGTGACCTGCAATTATATTTGCAGTTAGACGAATAGATAATGATAAAGGGCGAATAATTAAATTAATTGATTCGATAATAACTATAAATGGTATTAGTATAATAGATTAGTATAAAAGAAGTTCTGGATGGGTTAAATGGATTAATAAGTTATTTAAGTAATTTATAATTCTGTATAATATTAGCCCCATTCAATTATATAATATTAGTCCCAAAGTCTAAGTGACATAGAATGACAAAATCTTATGTGACTTGAAGCAGTGAAGATATAGGAGACAAGTCCTAGAAAATTATTTAAAAAAAAGAAATAAGATAAGTTTTATAAAAATAATAATATTTGAAAAGGGTAATTAATTAAGATTTTAAATTCATTAAAAATATAATTAGTAAATAAATTTCATAAATATGTAATTCGGGATGATAAGAGTTAAAATTGTTAAGGGAAGTTGTTAAATAAGAAAATAAAAATATTTAATCAATTTAAGGATAAGTTGGAAAAAGTGGTAGAGTCAAAAACTGAAAAGAGATTTATTATCATAATAAATTAAAAAAAATTTATGAGATTTATATTGATGTTGAATTTTATTATTATTAGGTTTATAGAATAAATTAGAGGGTGGTAATATAAAAGAATATATAAAAGAAATTAAAATAAATATTAATATACTTAAAAAATTAATATAAAGATTCATATTAAAGACATTATTTGTGGCATAAAAAAATATTACTTTGTAATAAATAATGTTTTCAAATTAATAATTTAATGTTATTTAATTAATTAATTCTTAAAAGATAATAGGAGAATAAATATTTTTTATTAATAACTTAAATGAATTTATTTAATAAATTGAATATAATGAATAAGTATAAGTAAAGGGCGATAATTATATAAATAAGAAATTAAATAAGACAGATATGGGATAAGTTAAAAAATAAAAATTGATACACATAAGTATAAATTATTATATAAAAAATGGCGTTATTATTAAAAGAATATTAGTTAATAGAATAAATTTTAATAATAGAAATATTTAGTTTTATATAATTTTAAATAAAAAGTATTTTTTTAAGATTATTAAGCTAATAGGGAAAATAGAGGAAAGAGTTATTTTTTAATAATAATTAAAATAAGTAAATAAATTAATTAGTTTGAAAATAAAGATTTTATATTAATTTTAATTAAAATTTTCATTATTTTTAAAAGGCTGTTAAAGAAACTATTTTTAGTTGGGTAAAAGTTTCTCACTC
>NW_012132556.1:0-2165 GCF_000143395.1 Atta cephalotes | reverse complement strand
CACACACACACACGCGCGCACACACACACACGCGCACACACACACACACACACACACACACGCACGCGCACACACACACACACACACACGCACGCACACACACACACACACACACACATATATAAATGAGACATAAAATAAAGATAAAAGTAAAGTTATGCGCGCAATGATAAGTCTATTTTTTATAGCTGCATTGGACAGCATCATAATTTTGTGTGTGCAGCGTATTTTATTTTAAGTGCAATGAGTGTACTTTAGTTTAACTATAAAAATAGACTTAATGTTTTTATTCGTGTATGTCTATTTCAATATATACCTATTGTATATATGTGTGTCGCAGAGCGATTGATACACACACACACACACACACACACATATATATATATATATATATATATATATATTTATCTACAGTGTTATTTTAAATAAGATTTAAAATAAGATTTAAGTAATATTACAGTTATAGTTGCTAATCAATATAACTAGTAGGTATATGCAGATATATAAAAAATATTTGTACAATAACTAGATTCATGTGTAGCTAGATATGTTACAGCCTGGCAAAAACACATTAATATCCTATTATTTTATTGACATAATTAATAGGTTTAAAAATATATATGTTTGAAAGAATGCACACCTTTTCGTATATTTTATAAAATAATGAACATTATTCACGGATTTTATAAATTAGATGAAATAAATGAAATTACGTGAAATAAATGAATATGTACTCTAAAGTTTTACTCGTTAGAAACGGAACATATGATAAACATTGATTTCTGCATTTCCTCTTACTTCGTGAAACGACGAGCGATCTAGTAACTTTAGGGAGATATAAAGGATGTTGACGTTTGAGCGACGTTGACGGATACTCGCCTTGAAGGGTTTGAAATAATTTCAATTGCGAAGTGCTTGCGGGGAAAGTGGGAGTCGAAAGACGGGCGTGTTTAAAGTCAATTTACAAGGTTTACTTCTGATGACGATTAAATTATTCAAAAAGAATAAATAAGAAAAGATGTTACATAATGCCTGAGTCAGTTTTTATGTTTTCCAGAATCGATTAGGTTAGCATATCGACTCATAATTTTAGAAAGAAATATTGCTTCATCATTACATTTAACTTAAAATTGAAACGCCGAAATGATTTTCGCTTTTAGAATATATAAAATCGAAGTATATTGCACGTGACATTTATATCACGAAAAGAGTCAGGAAATATTAAATAACAATTTAATAATTTAGTTCCTTGAATAATTCGAAATATTGATTTTTAACAAGAATATTAGATACAACAAGAGTATTAGTCACATTATTATTATAAAATTAACATGCTCTTGTACAAGCAAAATTTTTTAAGTATTTATTTTAATAATCGAAGAATAACCGTTCAAGAGAGCATTATTAATCTTATTATTTGAGAGAATAATCGTACCTTAATCTTAATTAAACCTTTCCGTTTACTCGAAGGTTTCAATTCTCGTTAAATTCTAATTAACCTGAGAAACTAATCATCTATATTAAGCGATGAAGGAATTAACGTTATTCTATACACTTTCGTTTTAAGTAAACACACATTCACAGGATCAAGCAAATTAAAACGCGTGAGGTGTTCTATGAAAGTGAAAAGACCCATTTGAATTTTTATGGCAGAACTAGTTAATTGCTCTTTTAGTCATTTGCAATTGGCCTATCTTCCGCGAATAATGAAATCAGTAATAACTGCAAAAGCAGAAATAAACGAAATTAATTAAATTAACAAAGCTAAATAATAAAATTAATTTAATAATATAAAATGAAATATATGTGTATGTGTGCTAAAAATTGTTTTTCTATTGTAATTTTACGTAATCAAAAAATTAAATGTGAAAAATTATTAATATGAATATGTAATAAAATTAATATTACATAAACCTAGATAATCTAAAAATATTCGAAAGAATACAAATAAAAAATTTAAATCTTAGCAATATAAAAATACATTTTATAATATAGTATATTATAATTAAACAAATTTTTTTGTAAATATATAAATTGAGGAAATTAATTTATAATTTATCTTTTGTATTTCAGTTATGTAAATAAACATTACTTCCTAGTAGCTTAATAATAATGCGTATGTACATACTTAGATATATATATATATATATATATATATATATATA
>NW_012132555.1:0-2166 GCF_000143395.1 Atta cephalotes | reverse complement strand
AAAAAAATTAACCATTTAATTATTTGACCATTTAATTATCTTGAATTTTTTATTCTTGAAAGAAATTGTGATTTAAATATATCAGCAGAGAGAAACCTAAGAGAGAGACCCAAAACTTGTAACCGCAAAATGCTGCCGCGCTATTACTACCGCCCTCTGAAGAAATGGATGTTAACTACACAACAATATGTCCTCGCTCAGATTTCTCTCTGTTGATATAATTTCGTTCAGTCCATTTTCCAATGCCGCACATTATACAAAAAATTTAATGTTTTTATTTCATACACAAGTGAGCGTAATGATTATTATCATAATATTTAATATCTAACAATAAAATAAAACTCAGTGGAGTTATACATTACTGCTATATTAATCTTTTGATTTAAAATTTTACTATAAAACTTTAAGTAATAAATATATTTCTATACTTGCGCGATGTTTAAATGATTTACATATTTATAATTGTTTATTATTTTATAAGTCGATTTTTTTCTTTTATATCATTTTTTCGATAGCTTTAATTTATTTATTCTAATTGATTTTTAATTTTTGGAAAGAATATAATTTTTAGCCCATATTCAAAACACTCTTTTATGTTTGAAATTCTACAGTATACGTAATATTCTGTATACGTAAACGTGAACTATGCGCACACATTACATGCTAACATCGTAAAAGCGCTTGCCGCATGCGTACAGGCTTCTTTATCCTCATAAAACGCACAGCCCCAAATTTCAAAATCAGATTGAAATTTTTTGTGCGTAGCGTTTATATACTCGCAGCGAAGCATTGCGCTCATTGGCTGGCATGCGAGTGATGGGGTTCGCCGTTTAACGGCTCATATAAATAGCGCGTAATTCTTAATTTCACGCTTTTGCGACTCGAGCAGAGGACGGGAGTATGTCCTGTCGTTTTAACGTTGAAAAAGTTCACAGCCCTGTCTTCGAATCGATTGACTTTTCTCCATGTTCTAATCTCTGCTGAATATAAAACGACGTTGGAAAAATTCGCAGGCCTGCCTTCGAATTGATTGTAACTTTTTCTTCATATTCTAATTTCTACTGAATATAAAACGACGAGCAATGGCACGAAAGGATTGTTCATCGTTGGATTTCTTTACTAAGATAATCAATAATTAACTTTGCTTTTACTTGTCGTAATAGTGCAAATATCGCGTATTGCAGAGTCTAGTATAGTACTAGCATACTGATATTATTATTCGGTCAAAAGTATATTTCTCGCATATTCGTTTGATCGAAAATCAAGATGCGCGACATCGAGTCGTGTCATCGCGTCTCGCGTCGCTTTTTAAACGTGAAGTTGACCGCACACGGAAAACAACGCCGCTTCTTCGACTGCATTCACATTTCATTCGCGAAATGCAGTGGATAGGGAATGACACGGCGGAACGGACTGCCTCTCAAATAAGTGGACACGCGCGATCAAATATGGTAATTAAAATCTATATAATATCTGAATGTATAACTTGAATATATATTTTCATACGCAATATTTAACTACCGCGTGACTATAGATTCAGTATTCGCATGTTAATAATCCGTCCGAACGCGTATCATAAAACTTACTCGTCGAAAGTATATCGCTAAATAATTGACAATTGAGATTTTCGAATATTAATCTAAATAATAATCATAAAAGAAGAACGTGTATTATAATATGCTTGCCCTTTATGATTGTTAGTTCCTCATTTCGAGCATCAGATATATCTCGAAATACGGAAAATTCATGAAACGCGACGCCAAGAGTGAGAAGTATAGCATCATTACGCCGCGTCGTTCGCATCGCTTTTGATACGTGAAGTTAATTGCGCAAAAACGAAGTTATCTCGCTAGCTTAATTATAATTACGCTTCATTTACACATCTCGATCTGTAAATGAAGAACAAATATAATTAAGAGACGATTGGCATATAGTGATCAAATGATAATTGAAACTTATATTAAAAAACTTATATTAGTCGTTTATTGCAACACTTTTTGTGTGTGTGTGTGTGTGTGTGTGTGTGTGTGTGTGTGTGTGTGTGTGTGTGTGTGTGTGTGTGTGTGTGTGTGTGTGTGTGTGTGTGTGTGTGTGTGTGTGTGTGTGTGTGTGTGTGTAGTGTGTAGTGTGTGTGTGTGTAGTGTCGTGTGTGTGTGTGTGTGTGTG
>NW_012132554.1:0-2170 GCF_000143395.1 Atta cephalotes | reverse complement strand
CTATCCGAAAGATGGGAGAAAGTAGTGGCCAGCGATGGACAATACTTTGAATCATAAATGTATAACCAGTTTTTTACAATAAAGCCTCGAATTTCGGAAAAAAAACGGCGGAAGCAAAGTTGTACATCTAATACAATGGCGAATGCCGCACGTGTTATTGAGCGAGAAAAATTGTCGATGCTACGCGCTTTGGAAAGCGGACGATATCTGAGCATGGCTTTTCGCTCGTGGGATCTGTACGAGTTTCCGCTCTTGCAGAGCACAACCAAACATTCGTGGGCCATCAAGACGGCTACTCAACTCGAGAAGCCGCGCTATGACATTTTCGCAAACAGATCGAAAAAACGTCATGTCTGAAGGTAGAAGTCGATTCGACAATTGCAAATTAACCAATGCGAAACTCTACTTGAATTCGGAATGTTATCCGTATGATGACTTGAATCTGGATTTTGATAGAAACAGATGTGCGATTCTGTATAACTTGTACGCGCGTTTCTGCAAGGGCTACTACGGATACGAGTATCTTGAGCCGAGTCTCACCTTTTCGACTTTTTTTACATAATGGTCCGTTCGTGATCATCGATTGTTGTTGACAGAACGAATCGGTCAAGAGTGGCACCGTGGACGTGTGATTAGAACTTTGAATGTAAGGAGAATCTGCAAATATAACAGCCGAGTGTCTCATAATACACGATCGCGATGGTTCAATATAATTCATTGACCAACGTTGTGTGCAAAATCACCTTTCAAGCGCACTTCCGACATGGTATAAAATCTACGATACATCACATTCGACGACAATCGGCCGCAATCTTCTCAACAACATGCTCATGCCAACGTTCGTGGATCTGCAAGGCTTCATCGTTAACAAGAAATTTATTGTGAAGGAAGTAGCGGTGTTGAAACAGGGGACCGTTCTCACGCATTACATTTTTACTAATCCCGTATCATGGAAATTTTTGACAAGATCCGACAGATCTTGTGCTTCCTGGTTGAGTGCTTATCACCATGGATTGCGATGGGAGGACGGGATGGTCCCGTACAATGAGGTGAAACGCCTGTTCACGGCAGCTGTATTTGAACATGATGTTATCATGTACGTTAAGGGACACGAGAAACGAACATGGCTCTGGAATTTGCTTTTGGACGATGAGTGAGAACGCATATACATCGAGACCTTGGATGCAGTTTACGAAGACATGGAACCTTTAACTAATCTGGATGTTGCTAATACTATGCGATATGGACAACAAGTCCACCATTAAGAATTGCGCGTTACAAAATGTATTGAAAATATATAATTGGTGATTGCAAAAGAATTTTTTAAATAAAAAATACGTTAACACGTATTTATTACATGTTTCTTTTTTCCTTCCTTTGTAATACATGTTCTCATATGTATGTATGTATGTATGTATGTATGTATGTATGTATGTATGTATGTATGTATGTATGTATGTATGTATGTATGTATGTATGTATGTATGTATGTATGTATGTATGTATGTATTAGGTGTATAACTTTGCTACCGCCGTTTTTTTCCGAAATTCGAGGCTTTATTGTAAAAAACTGGTTATACATTTATGATTCAAAGTATTGTCCATCGGTGGTCACTACTTTCTCCCATCTCTCGGATAGCGTACGAATCCCGCGTTGAAAAAACTGGTCATCTTTTGAGGCTATCCACGAATCGATCTAATTTTTTCCCTTCATAAGACCGGAAGTGCTGGTCAGCCAGGCCGTGTGCCATTGATCGAAACAAGTGATAGTTAGAGGGAGCAACATCTGGAGAATACGGCGGGTGGGGTAGGACTTCCCATTTTAACGTTTCCAAGTATGTCTTGTCCACTTTCGCAACATGGGGCATTGTCATGCTGCAAAATCACTTTATCGTGTCTCTCGTTGTATTGCGGCCGTTTGTCTTTCAATGCTCGGCTCAAACGCATCAATTGCGTTCGATATCGATCGCCTGTGATTTCAGTCGGTTTTAACAGTTCATAATACACTACGCCGAGCTGGTCCCACCAAATACTGAGCATGACCTTGGAGCCGTGAATATTCGGTTTGGCCGTCGACGTGGAAACATGGCCGGGAACTCCCCATGATTTTCTGCGCTTGGGATTATCGTAATGAACCCATTTTTCGTCCCCAGTCACAATGCGATGCAGA
>NW_012132553.1:0-2170 GCF_000143395.1 Atta cephalotes | reverse complement strand
TTATTATATATATATATATATATATATATATATAGATATATATATAATTAGACTACAAGAAAAAAAGAAAATTTTTTTTAAGCGGCCTCTCAGCTCAAAAGCTTTCATTTCATGCCAAAAGAACATGCCTAAATTTTTATCAAAAAATATTAAGATTTAGAGGTTGCTAGTGAATGATTTTTAAATCAAAGTTTCGATTTAATACATGTTTGATTTGATTAAATCGGATTTTAAATGGCATTATATGTTTTTTGGCGCTGAATACAATGCAATTACTTAGATTTAGTTCTACGATATATGCCTTAAGAAATACAGCCCAATTAATTAAAAACTCTATATTAGAAAATAAAATGAGTACATGCAAAATAATACAAAAAAAATAATTTATTAATTGAAATAAACTACATATTATGTAATACATTTTTTGTGTTATGTACTTATTTCATTTTTTAATAAAGAGTTTTTTATTGTCAAATTGAGGCATTTGATTTGAGGCTGTCTAAATCACAAAGCGATATACTTTAGAACTTTTTTAAGAATAGAAACGAAATTTTTTTTATCCTTAAAAATGGTTTACAATCCAGTTAAATGCAACTTTTAAAGGTTCTGTAGGAGATCTAGAGAAAATTTCAACTGGATTTTGTTCTGAGTGAACAGACCTGCAATTTGAAAAGAGTAACGACTTATTTGAACGATTAGAACCTTGCTAAAATCGACTTTGAACTCGAATTTGGTAATTTTTTCACATTAATCGGGTTATATTTCTTAAGGCGTATATTGCATCGCGTTCAGCGACCAAAGACATACAATATCATGTTTAATTCGGATTAAACTATTTTTGAGTTAAATCAAACATGTATATATTAAAGAAAATCGGAATTTTTATTTAAAAATCGTTTATTAGTGACCTTTAAATCTTAATATTTTTTTATAAAGATTTAGGTGTTCTTTTGATACGAAATGGAAACTTTTGAGCTGAGAGACCAATTGAAAAAAAAACTTTTCTTGTCTATTATACATATATGTTATTATTATACATATATGTTTTTTGTGTATACATACCCAAAAAATTTTCATTTTTCACGTTTCCGCCCTAAGGAAAAAGTTATATAATTGACCTCCTGTTCACTCATCATTACTTATTCTGATTGTGATGCAAGAAATCAGAAAATACACAATAAAAATTGCAGGGTATAATAAAATAAAAAATTTTCATTAAAACAATACTTACAATCGATAGAATCGATTTTATAAAATCGAATATATCGAATTCCTTTTGCTTTATCAATTAATAAATAATCATACCTATTTAAAAATAAATTATGCACAACAAAAAAACAAAATAAGCTATAGCTGTAACTGTCTCAAATTATATAAAATATATAAAAATAAATGTGATTAAAATTAATATTACAATGAAACCGGGCAAAAGAGTTAATACACAGTTGTTATTTTTGTATCTATTATACAAAAATTTTTTTTCTATTTATTCATACAATATACAATAATTAATCAATTATGATCAATTATTGTATATGATCAAATATGATTAAATTCTTCTTGAAACAAAGGATAATTTTCAGTATGCTATGTGGGTAATATATATATTAGGTGTGCAACTTTGCTTCTGCCATTTTCCTATAGATGGCTTTAGCGGTAAGTGGTGGTCGAAATAAATAGATCATAGACGTCATACAATAAACTTGGACATCTGTCAACATAACCCCATAGAAACATTAATTGATTTGTGTCTGCATCATAAAGTTATTCTCGATTGAAAATGTCAGTTTACGAGCCGAATTCTCGTCATTTGCGGGAGGTTTTAATTTTTTGCTTCAATATGAAGAAATCTGCGGCTGAGGCTCATCGAATGCTCTCAAATACTTATGGTGAGGCCGCTATTAGTGAAAGAACGTGTCGTGAGTGGTTTCAACGCTTCAACGGTGATTTTGACGTCCAAGGTCATGCTCTGTATTTGGTGGGACCAGCTCGGCGTAGTGTATTATGAACTGTTAAAACCGACTGAAACAATCACAGGCGATCGGTATCGCAATTGATGCGTTTGAGCCGAGCATTGAAAGACAAACGGCCGCAATACAACGAGAGACACGATAAAGTGATTTTGCAGCATGACAATGCTCGACCCCATGTTGCGAAAGTGGTCAAGACA
>NW_012132552.1:0-2169 GCF_000143395.1 Atta cephalotes | reverse complement strand
AGAGAGAGAGTAGAGAGAGAGAGAGAGAGAGAGAGAGAGAGTGAGAGTGAACGCAATACATTAGTTTCTATGGCTATTATTATTATTATTATGATTACTGCTGATGTTATTATTGTTATTAGTATCGCTCTATATTACTATTTTTTTTAATATTGTCAATAATTTTTTGTTATATCAATACGTTTATTATAAGATTATAACTTAATTAAATTTGTTCATAAAATGTGTACGATATCGAGAACTGGTCGACGGTACGTTATGTTGCACTATGTACGCATAAACATTGTATAGACACCTTTGTTAGAATATCTAATTTTTCAAATCCTTATTTTTATTTCGTATTCTATTACGACGTTTTACAAAACCGATTGTTTAAATGTGTTAGGGGATCTTATTGACCTATTATTATTATTATAATATCAGTTATTAATTATTATATTATTATTATATATTTTGCTGCTATTATAGTAATTACAATTATTATATGACTATTGCTGTTATTATGAGTACTATATTGCTATTATCGCCATTTACCACTACAATTATCTTTTACAGCTAATACCGCTACTGCTACATAATTGATATAGCTATTATAAAAAAAGAGTATATTTATTCGAAAATTCGTTGTGACGTATGTATTTCGTCCGCAAATCTGAGGCGAGAAGGAGGGAGATACATAGTCACGACGTGTGTATAAAGACTTCGACTCACAAATCGCAAGGGACGTCCGCATATGTCACAAAATATTTGCCGACGCGCACGCGACAATGTATCGATCCCTTTTTATCGCTACATTGTAAGCTTAATTTTAGTTGCATCATCGTCACAGAGATCATAAGCTGTCGAAATGTAGAGCGGGTCGTAGAACGCAAAAGGATCCACGTGTTGCAAGAGCAGAGAAGATCATAGTGATTTTCAATTTGTCGATTTCTTTTTTATTCACAATAAAATTCTCGTGTCTGGTGGTTGAAGAGCATTAATGGAAATATGAGATTATTGCGAAGCGGAAGCAGTTCTAGCGTAGACTGCTTCTTAAATTTCGTTTTGCATTTGCGTTTCTTCACCATACTCGAATCTTGACATAATGTTCAAAATCAAATGAGTGAATTACTATGCTATTTCTCATCTACAAAATTGAGAAGTAAAGAAATTGCAAGGCTTGACGCGAAGTCCGAATATGTAATTTTTCTTTTCTCCACGATTAAAAACATTTTATGAACTTATATAGATATTTATCTTAACCATTTCTAGCCAATTTCTATCTGTGAAATAGGAATTTCGACCACTTGCCAAGTACAATATGGAATGACGATTAATATTTAATTTTTTACAATCTTTGTTCGACATTTAATATTTATTTCCCTTGAATTTTATTATCGTTACAGTGACATTTATTTTTCAAAATTATCTCAAAGTGCATTATATTGCGATTCGAGTTCGCCTACGCTTTTTACATCCCGTCGTATCAACCGTATTCATTGAAGTCGAGCGATTTAATTGTAACAAAAAATGACGTCGTCAACATGAATCCATATTAAGTTTTTAAAACAACGGATCAACGCTACTCGACTAGAATTTCCGCACAATTTCGCGACGTTGTGGAATCTTCGGTGGACAATCACGGCCCGACTATAATTATAATGTAAACAAAGTGCAACACGCTGCCTTGCTGAACAGTACAAGTACAAAACGAAATACAAATACATAAAGAAAAAGAAGAAAAAAGAAAAAAATCGCGTCTTCGATTTAATGGACGGGAATGATTATCGGTAGTTAAGGGATATCAAAACGAAAATAAAAACGATGACAAATTGTTAAGCCGTTAAGTGATGGAAGAGAACAAAAAAAAGATAAATAAATAAATAAAAAGAAAGAGGCTCCGTTGTGCATGTGACAATGGCTCGGATCCGTCGATCATACCATGCATGCACGAAGACTAAATCAATGACGATGAAAATGCGTTTGTTCACAGATACCTCAGTTGCCGTGGCCTCAGACCCTTTCGAGTTTTACAAATCACTTTTCGCTATAATATGTCTTGTCCGTCTGTTTGTCGCATTTATGATTTAAAGAGAGAGAGAGAGAGAGAGAGAGAGAGAGAGAGAGAGAGAGAGAGAGAGAGAGAGAGAGAGAGAGAGAGAGAGAGAGAGAGAGAGAGAGAGAGAGGAG
>NW_012132551.1:0-2168 GCF_000143395.1 Atta cephalotes | reverse complement strand
TCAGAGCACAGAGAGTTAAAAAAAATTCAGTATGTCGAACAATTCTAAGTTCATTTGTAGAAAAAGAATTATCTTTTCAGAACTTTTCAAAAAAAGAATTTTTTCACATCTGAAAATGAATTCAGAATTAATGACATACGACTGAATTTTCTTTTAACTCTTTGTAGGAGGAGATTTAATTAAGTTACTTTTCTATGTTGATTTATTCAAACGGCTATAGAAGAAACATACGCTTATATATGTTTCCTCCGAAATCACTTTTGAAAGCATGACGCGTAGAAACGTATAATAAATAATATACATAATTGTTTAAATAAATAATATAATATAAATAAATAATATAATAAATAATATAATTGTTTAAGAATACATGGCACAATAAAATTAAGTCTTCAAGAGGAGAACATCGAAGGCTCAGCATGCTTATTATATTATTTGCAAGTCTTTCGCCTTCTCAACCTCTCATCGGAGATCTTATGTACAATCACTGAACCATCTTCTAAGAAGGTGATTTTCTTTTTTCTTAACGAGAATCGGGGAACCGAAAGAAACACTCGTAAACAGGCTGGGTGACACGCACACAGTCTGTTCACTCTCGCCTCGACGCATCGATTTCGGATAAGCACAGTGATTAATGTTAACGAGAGTTTTTGCGACTCGTAAAGTGTGTCGGCACACGTAAACGCGATCCTTACGTCGTTCCCTCCCCCTAATGGAGGAAGGTTCTCTTCCTGCAGGACGGGGTGCCACGCCGGAGACTGCAACCCCCGCGGCGTATCGGCACTGTAAATTTATCGCGGCGTTAAGCCGTTAATATTTGCCCGCCTCTTCGGCAACCGGGCCTTAAATCAATGGGAAATATTCCTAATTGGAATATGGAAAAAGTTGGGCCGAGCGCCCGGTGACAACATGGTGGGAAAGAGGGAGCCCCTGGGGGAGAAGTCGCATTAAAGGATAAAAGAATATAAATTGTCCTGAGGAAGGGGACGGCGAGCCGAGAAAAACGACAAGAAGTTTCCGATTAAAGCTCGGGATCGCGCCCGGGACGTGTATTGAACTACAGATTGCGCAGCAGTTATTAATAACGCGCGAAAGTTCGGCACTTTCGCGAGGGGTCGATGCTAATTGCGACAACCGCGGCTATGCTGACACTAGTATACGAGCACAATTCGCGAATTGTGCGAACGGGACAACTTTGCCGAAAACACGTCGATCGTAATGCAGCGATACAATTAACTAGTGTTTCATTAGCAGAATGGATACGGTGGGCGAGCATATCTTTACATTTTTTATATACAGAGACACGCGATCAATTTAATTTTCATGTTTTTTTTATTAAAACGAAGATTATTATGTCTTTCTAATTATAAAATTTAATTTAGGCGTCAATTCATTGTAATGTACAATATCATCATTATCATATTATAATACATATGCAATAATTGATGCATATATTATGGACATACGTCATATAATTTTCATTAATAATTAATATAATTTTCATATTTTGTGAAAATGAATCTTTCAAATGTGTAAATAGAAGCGGATGAGCACACATTAAAGTAATTAATTGGAAAAATCTAATAGTATAAAGAGAAAATGCAATATGTTTACTTAATTATAATAAGGCATATTAAACGCATTAAAAATGCAATAATATAATAAAGAAAATAGCATTAATATAATAAACAAATAAAATGATTGAATAATCGCATGCATTCTTCCAATATGAGTCACTTCTTACATGTTTTAATGATAAATATAAATGACATTGCGCGAACTTTTCAGATATTTTGAACATCTTGTGTTCGCAATTGATTACGTTTTTAAATATTAGTTTAAAAATATTAGCACATGAACATAATATATCTCATGATTAAAGTATAAAGGGAAAACATTGCACTTCATATAAAAAAAATAGGATATGCAAAGAAGGAGCAAATTTAAAGAAATAGAAATTGCACAAAATTGTTACAATGTTATTGATGTTGTCCTTTGACATTTTAGATATATATTATATATTACGCATTTCATGTGAATAATTATAATATGATTATAATTGTATATGGCAATAATAAATCAATAATGTGATGAACTAGCAAGCTCTCGCAAAATTCTTCTAATTTAACTTTTGCAAGTTGCATTCATACTTTGTGTGAATATGTGTA
>NW_012132550.1:0-2175 GCF_000143395.1 Atta cephalotes | reverse complement strand
TATATATATATATATATATATATATATATATATATATATATATATACAATGTGTTCATTTAATATTAAATGAATAATTTTTTAATATTAAATTTTATAATAGTAAAAGCTAAATAATTGAAAAATTTTTTTATCTTCTAATTAGTTTAATAAAGAAACAATATAAATTTGCATGAAATATCAAAAAATAGACTTACGATGGGATACATAGTTTTGAGAATGATGATGGGATGATGGAAGTTTCCTTTCCGGTCGAATACGTTCCATAAGTTTACTGATCCTATCATTGGCTCTTTCTTTTCGCATTAAAGGACCAGGACAATTTTCTTCTACTACACGAACACATTGTCGATGTACATTGAGGGAACAATCTGTCAATCAATTATATATTGTCATTGGTTGCGTTCAGCAGAAAAAGTAACTTCGTATGTAAATATTCAATAATTCTTTAATTATTTGTATTTAATTTATATGTTTATATATTTTTAAATTCAACTAGGAACTAAAGAATTGAGTCACTAAATACTTATAAGTGGATCTGCGTAAGTAGAACGACATTCTATTAATATAAAAAAAAATAATTTTCATATAATTTCAGATAGTTTCAGATAGTTTCAGAAGCACTTTTTTATAGTTCTATGTATAAAAAAATAAAAAAAGTTTCCCATTTCTATTAAAAAACCAAATATGAAAATATGACATGCTAACTTCGCGAATCTAGACGATACTTTTTACTCTGAAGTACAAGGAAACAATAAATATTATTACTTTTGGCAATATAATAGTTTCATTTTTGGCATTAGTTCTAATAGAGATTTAAAAAATTATCTATAAAATTCCCATAATTTTTATATATTTAAAATGAAGATAGTATGACATGTGTAGAAAATGTGCTGATTGTTTATAGCAATTTTAGCAACAGTATTCATTAGCTCTAACAGAATTCTATGTCCTACAATCATCTTTAAACAGTGTTGTTCGGACCGCTATATATTTTAAATTAATTTTTTAATCTACGAATCCAGCACGATACTTGGAGAAAAACTGTCGTTTTGATTACTTATTATAGTTCTGGCGACAGCCCTCACTATCTACTTCCAGCAAAATTCTAAGCTATACAATCATTTTAAAAAGAATTCCGTCAAATGCAAATTTTTAAACAATTTTTAATATCTGAATTTAGCACGATATATTTTCTCCAAGTATCGTGTCGATATAAATATATTACTATTATATTTTAAAATTTGCATTCGACAAAAAAATTCAAGTTGCATTATGTAATTTTTAGGGTTCCTTCATAATTGAATATCATAGTGGGAATATCATAGTATTTTATAAAATTTTTCGATTACTGAGTTGATGATAAAAAATGTTAATAAAAATTGTAAACAAATGGAAAATTATTTATTTATATGAAAATAATAAATTAAAAATAATCTATAGAATAATTTAAGATCTTTAAAATTGGTCTCTCGCATTTTTTTGTACGACTAATGGTTTCGATATAATAATTTCAATGTTCATATGAGCAACGTTTTTTTATAAATTTCTACAACTTACAAGCGTGATTGATTTCATCAAAAAAAATCTCAATTTCGCGAAACATATTTTTTTAGAAATGTCAGAAAATTAAAAAAAAATTTTAATAACGATGTTTCGAAAGTGTCCAATTTGACGTGGAATGCCTCATATATTAATGGATTTCTAGTAGAACTAATGGGAACTATTGTCAAAAATGGTAATATTTATCGTTTTCTTATACTTTAGAAGCATATTTTAACATTTGGTTTTTTAGTATAAAAAATTGCGGAACTTTTTTTATTTTAAAAACTATAGAATTATGAAAGGTGCTGCTGGAACTGTAATTATTTTTTTATATTAATAGAATATCGTATTAACTTCACAGATTCCTTTATAAGCTGCTCATTTTGCTAAAAAGAACAAAAGAGAAAAAACTTTTTGATATTTGTAACTATAATTACATATTATTATAATTATGATTACAACTACAATACTACAATAATATCACAATATTAGTAATAATAATTATATGTGTAATTCTCAACTAATATATATAGTTGGCAATCGAAAATGACTGTAATTATAGTTATTATAACCATAAAAATTGTTAAAATTAATACAGTTATTTAAATAATTTTTATGGTAATTTTAACCA
>NW_012132549.1:0-2174 GCF_000143395.1 Atta cephalotes | reverse complement strand
TATTATACACACACACACACACACACACACACACACACACACACACACACACATACACACACACACACACACACACACACACATATCTTTAAATGCAATTTTTTTAATAATTTTTTTAACACAAACTGCAAAAAAAAGTGCAAGAAAATAAATAATAATGGATTATTTGAAATAAATAATAAATAACAATAAATAATAAAGGATTATTTGCCGAAGCCGGATACGACTGAGCCTTCCCGAACGTGACATCACACTGCAACAATAAAATTACACTTATTCAGTAAGAAATTAAGTAATTTTAAAAATGAGCAAAAGAAACACATACAAAACGTGTTTTGTACCTTTGTATAAAAACACAACAACTAAAACATTGGAAAATGTTCTTTTATGTGCCTCAAGCTGAAAATGTAAGAAAAAGTGATTTAAAAGTGCACATCGTGTTGATGAATCAGGAAAATGGAATTATTTTTGTTGTGAAGATCATTTCGATGTACATATTATATAAAATATGTTTTTTGGGTTCTTTAATTATAACAATTATAAAAATATTAATTATATTCATGTAAAAATATCCAATATAACCTAAAATATAAGCTAAAACAATGAATGTCAAATGTAAACGTATTTTAGGAATTTGTAAAATTATTGTACATCTAAAATTATTTTTAAATTATAATTTATAATTAATTGAAAAACATATTTTTAATATTTTTAATGTGTAATATTTTTAATGTGTCATGTTTTAAATATTTATAAATTAATAGAATTTATTAGAATAACTTGTTTTTTTAATTTTTAAACATTTTTTTCTTTTATAAACGTTATAAAATTACCAACTAGCAATGAATATTTTTTAGTACAAAAGTTAAACATTAACTGATAATATATAAACTATTCTATTCTATTGATGATGTATAAACTATTCTTCCCTCTTTATGTCTAATAATTAGTGTGCCTAATGAATACAAAAAATTTTAATTGATCTCCAAATTGGATTTATTCAAACCTACACATAAAAAAAATATAATCATATTCATTCAAAATTTTGGATTTTCAAAAAATATTTATTTACAAAAAAATTCTGAATATTTAACGAGTATTTTTATTCATTCAAACAAAATATAAATTGAAAAAAGTTCCAACAAGCAATCATTATTCTTAACTATAACCGGCATTTTAATAACCTTAAATAAAAAAAATGAATTTTATTTATTTTTCATAATATTCAAATTTTATAAAGGAAACTTAAAAATTTTGAAAAATATTTTAGAAAGTAATATATTTTTAATTTATAAGTATCTATTTGATAGAACGCCATACATATTCCGATATAATTCTGATTACGTCATAGTAATGTCATAAATATGTTATAAGATGTTATAGATTGGGCATTATTCATGATCTGTAGACATTAAATTCCGAAATATATTATTTATTTAAAAAAAATATCTGTGTTTACCTAAGTTAAAGGACGCTCATTGTATAGATGACTAAGCGCGCAGTGTAATCGTAATCATTGTTTTTATAGATTTCTGTTTTCTCTTGCAGGCTTGCAAGCCTGTAATGTGCAAATAATATTAGATGTGGGGAAAAAGTTCGTGGCGTTTTTCCCATCTAACGGGAAAAACGCCACAAACTTTTTTCACACTTAATACAAAGTAAAAGTGAATACGAAACAAAAATATTCGTAATCATATTCAAAAGATATTCGAATAAGTATTTTTATTCATTTTCTATTCATTTATTCGGATATTATTCGATTATATCGAATAATATCCGAATAAATGAATAATAGTATTCACCGGACACACTACTAATAATATATGTTTCGACAACTAATTATCTAATTGTTTTGCTTTGGCTTGTTTGATTACTTTATAAAATTAGAGTTGTCATTTAAATTTTCAGTCGTAGATTCAAAATTGTCATTGTCATCTCATTAGTTGTAATAAATTCTTTTGAAGTTGTAACATTAAAGTTTAAACAAAGTTGATTTTCTCCAATAATATTCAACTTCGTTGGAGATGCAGATTCACATGATTTATTAATCCACATTAAGATTGCTACACTATGCTTACATTCTCCTATAATTAAACTCAATTTATTTATAGAAATTTATATATTTGTGTATTACTCTATATATATATATATATATATATATATATATATATATA
>NW_012132548.1:0-2172 GCF_000143395.1 Atta cephalotes | reverse complement strand
CTCTCTCTCTCTCTCTCTCTCTCTCTCTCTCTCTCTCTCTTTCTTCCTCTCTTACACTATCTCTATTTCTTCCCTTGCCAATATTTGCCCTCATACGCAACGCCTTGGGTTCTGTATTTACGAACAAATACACATATACAGATATATAAACGTGTCCTCCATGTTTACCTTCTTATATCTGTCTGTATCTTGCGTTGGTCGCCCCTAAAAGCTACCGTCGAACGCCCCCCTGAAATCAGATCAGTAACCCCTTTAGCAAACTTCAACTTCGATGAGCCCGTTGTAAGACGTCTTACCGTTGCAGTAACTACATCATATTATTACTAAAGCATATATTTTTATTTTTTACAATTGTATTTTTTTACAATTGTAATTTGGAAAAATAATAATTAAACATATGAAAATCAAGAAAAAATTCATTTTTGTTATTTTATAAATAATTATTAATAATTTAGATAACGATAGGCTATGACAAATATTTAAAAAAAACATTAAGTAAAATTGTTCTTAGATGGCATCTATTGGGAATTATAATTTTAATAAATATTATATTTTTGTAGTAAATAAAAAGCGATTAGTTAATACTAACAATAAGTTTAAGTTCTATGAAAATGTATTAGTACTTTATTGAATTTGTCAAGTTTTGAATATTGGATGTTAAAAAAGCGCAGTATATTTATTATTCATTTCCTTAACAGCGAATTTTCTGATAGTATCACCCTCGTGATTCCACTCTTGTGAGAAGTGTTCGGAAAGTCCGGGAGCTGCGTCTCTGAGAAAAGAGGATCTGAGAAGTGGTCGAGGGGGAGAGGGGATAACCGAACTTTGGACTTTGAACTTTGCCGCTCGAGTGACCTCGCGGCCGTTTTATTTCACTTTCGGCCATTAACATACTTCGCTCCGGGATTTTTCCTACTTCCGCGTGCAAAGTACTAGATGTCTGCATAATTACCGTTTCATCGGTTTTCTTTCTTACAGCAATTGAATGAAAAGTAAAAACACACGATTTTAAATTCTCCTGTTTAAAGATGAAGCATAATTATTTCTGTCGATATATAAGTTATTCGAGAAGCAAATTGTTCCATTCGTGTACAGTATATGTTATGATGAGAAAAACTGATTTGAATCGTTATATATAGAGTATTTTCCATTTGATGAGTCGACACAAACATTATTCTATCTTTCTCGATTTAACTTATGATGAGTAACAAAGGCAGAACCTTACGTCAACTTGTGAAATGAAAAGCACCCTAATAGATTTATTCTCAAACGAGACGGATTATCGTCAATTATACATATCAAGCAAATACTTGCCGTCTCATACTTTTGACTTGGAGCGAACCCGTTTTGAAAAGTCGTTGTTTCATTTCGTTGTCGTCTACAATTTCAAGAGTGCCATCGTTTGTTGTTCGCGATAGCTCGGAAACAGCAGTGAGGCGCAAAAAGACGAAGCGAGAATCGACGGTACCCCGAAGAAAGACGGCGGTCACGCGCGATGGAGAGAAAGAGCAAAAAGAGAAGGCAGCCAGAGCGCGGCGAGTAGGAAAGCTCTCTTTCGCCATGAACACGACGAGGAAGAGGACTTTTTCCTCAGCTCCGGGGCGAGAATCCATGTATGGACCTCACGACCACCTATGAGACGACGCCGGCGTCGTAGTCGTCCTTCTCGCCGGCAAAAAGTAACGCAAAAGTAAGCCTATCGTGGGAGGCGTGGAACGCGGAGCTTTTCCCTGTGTATCTCGATGAGTTCACGACGAGCTTTCATGGGAGTGGGGGTCACGCTTGCGCGGACGCTTCCAGCGAGGAGGAACGACGAAGTCGGAGGAAGCGAAAAGAGGATGGAAAAGCTCTCTAGGATTTTGAGGGTAGGATGCGCGCGGGGAGGGATAAAATGTCGGCGGGGCAGGACGTTCCAGCACTTCCAACACTTTCAGCACTCCTCTTCGAGGCTCGCGGACGTGAGGATGTACTTTACAACTGCTGCTTTTTTGAAATATGTTTTTTAGGGATTATCGATTATGGCAACGAGAAAATCATGCGCAATGGTTCATACTACATATTGAGAAGTTTTCACTTTTTTAATATTAGATGATTACTTTTTAGAATCTAATGTCAGTTTAATTGATATATATATATATATATATATATATATATATATATATATATATATAC
>NW_012132547.1:0-2171 GCF_000143395.1 Atta cephalotes | reverse complement strand
TACATATATATATATATATATATATATGTATTGAATACTGCCAACTAGATATTTATTAAATATAAAGATATATGTATTTGATACAAGAAATGTTAATTTGATTTAACAATCATTTTTTTTTATTGAATAAATATTTATTAAAATTAATTATATTTTTTCTCAGTATATATTTTCCACTTAATTTTAAATTATCAATACATAATTTTTTAAGCCCTATCTATATTAAAGATTGTTGGCAGCGCATGTTTGATGCTTGTTTTCTTGCTAGCTAGAATAAATTCTTACCATCATGGCTATGATACTGTCAGTACCGCAGCTAATACGATGACAAGATTCTAATCCACCTAGGAATCCAGCAAGAAAAACAAGCATCGTGTGCCGAAGGCTTCAGATTTTAATGCTTAAAATTTAAGCTTTTAAGTCTTAAACCTGTTCTACAATGCTTTTTGTTTCTTACCTTTTGTTATTTTTTACATCTTGTCTTTTTGCTTCTTATCTGATTTTTTGTTTTATATTGCCCGAGATAAAAGTTAACGAAGTTCGAAAGAAACAAGAAATACATAACAAAAAAATGTAAATGTTGATAAAACGGTTGCAAAGAAGAAAAAAACAAGAAACAGAAAACAAAGAGCACATTGTAGAATAGACTTTAAGCTAGAATAGACTGTAAAAAATTGATCAATAATCGATAGTTTTTCTCTGTATAGTTATTCAACTGTAAATCAATCGTATTCAACTGTTGATTAATTTCTTATAGCTTATAAGGTTTAAAGTTTAAGTTATATATGTTTAAGATCTCATTATACATCGCTTTATCGGTATTGACATACGAATTTTTGTCAGGCTTCTTCTTTTTTAATTTTCCTCGGGAAAATAATCACTCAGAAATAGTAATTACTAAATTAATGGTTTTGTAGTGTCATAACTTTATTTACTACAAAAGTTACTTACTATAAAACCGTTAATTTAGTCAAATTATTACAGATAGAAAAATACAATTTTTACATTACATTGTCAGATTAAGCTTAACTACAAGTTAACCAGTAAATGAAAAACCGAGCCAGAATGGGTACTGAACTTACAAATAGGGATCACAGTATGATGGAATGAAACATGGATGAAAACAGACCTGAAACTTTAGTGGCTTGTCTTTCCGAAAAAATAGGAAGTTCATTTCTCAATGAGAAATGAATCTTATCGGATTATACAGTGAGTCATACATCTAACGACTGTGTTCCATCGTTGCCTCGGTCCGGTTATCGTTTCGTTTCCTTTTAATGATTTAATACTTCTAATAGCGCTTTATTGCGATTCGGCATGAATCAGGCCGTGCTTACACCAGCACGACAAGCGAAGAATCAAATAATGTACCACAAACAACAAATAAAAGTAGAAAGAACGTCTATGTCTCTTTTCAAATCTTTTCAGAAAAGAACCGTGTATACATCAAACTCAGTAAGCAACAAACAGGTATTTCGGAAATGAACGTGTACTAATCGAGTCTACTTGGCGCTTTTGCGCTCTTTTCTCTCTCTTTTCTCTTATACCTTATAATATAAAATTATTCCTCCGAACAATCAGTAATTATTATATAATTATTACCGTAATTTAAATAGCGAATGAAATTTAATTGCGTTATTAAAGATTATTAACAAATTCTTTGTACTTTTTTCTTAATATTAATTCTGTTTATTTTTGTCTCTTTATCATCTCAGCCTTCCTGCTTAATTCGAATTTCTTTGAATAAATATTTATATGCGAGAATATTTACATGTCTACAGACTCGCATGTCATTATGCAATTCCCGCAAGTTTCGCGATAAGACGTCGTCCGTTATAAATAAAATGGTAGTTGATCCCACGACCCAGTTATTTTGTAAAATATAATAATAATTTATGCCATGGTCGGATAGCATATATACGCGAGAAAACGGAGAGGACGTCGACCATGCCGATAAATTTTGCATACTTTATTGCGCTTACAATGCGATTGCCGGAGTAAAATAGTCGACTATATCGGCCGATTATTGCTGTGTGGAATCTCAATGAGGACACGCTGGGCCAGCATATTATTTGACAGTGGTTTCGTTTGCATACAGAAAAATTTGCAATACGCCAGCGAGGGAGAGAGAGAGAGAGAGAGAGAGAGAGAGAGAGAGAGAGAGAGAGAGA
>NW_012132546.1:0-2174 GCF_000143395.1 Atta cephalotes | reverse complement strand
CTTTCCATGCTTGCGTACGATTGATGGGACGAGATGCAAGGGATAGCCGTGTCGCATTGCACGTTGCACTGTTTAATGCAAAAGGGTACACATCCCTCGTGTATGCAGGTGGGACAAGTTTCTGGTGTTTATGGGTAACTATGGGAACCTGCGCATTGCTTCGCAATGACTCACATGTCTCGTGGCATTTTTACATTTCCTGTCGTATCCTTGCCGATCAACATGTTGTCCGTCCGGTTTACTGCGTGCGGCACTGTTAAATTCTTATTATCACAAGCATATAAGGATAAAATATGTAATGAAATATATAAAATTATGGCCTCAAAGACAGCATGTGAACATTTATTATTCTATTTTATTAGCCTACCCTATTTATGTCATCAAAGTTATATTATTCGACATTTTTAGTTTATTTAAAAAATTTCAATTTCAAGTGTTTCATTTATCAGAAAAACGTCTGATTTCCCCTTTTGATTTTGTTGAATATCTCAAGAAATGAAAGAAAAAACATTCTTATGATACATTATAGCTATGATACATTATAGCTATTTTAATAATAGTGCGTCTAATCGCATTAATCAACAATAATAATAATTTTTAAAATATTAAGATTTTAATAAAATAATTAAAATATACGGAGTGTCCCTTATTGGGAGGAATTGATTCAAGGAATAATACTTTTTAAATTTTTATTTTACTTTTGTAAACGAATAGAGGAAAGAAGAAAGTTATGGAATAGGTGCAATGGAGGAATACCATGATATCTTTTATAGTTTGCGCCGTATTCTGAGAAAGATAGTCCAAATTATTTTTTTATAATCTGCTTAGATGTTATAATACTGGTTATTAATGTTTACAGCAGTATTGTAAAAGCTGCATTTTAATTTTGTAGCAAATAGTTTTACAGATGTATACCGTGTTTTTACATTTGAGAAATATATTAATGTTGTAACTTCAATCTCGCTTGGAGTCTCTGAATATGACTTTCAAATGATAAGAATAATGGAATTAAATTTGGGAATTAAACAAAATGTATGCATGTATCCGATGTGTAAAAAATTGGCTATATACGTGCGAAGTAATATTCCATATTTTTCTTTTTATTTCATAATCATAACCATTTTTTTTCTTCAATTTTTCGTAAATTTCATTCGTTCTGTATATGCAAAGAATTTCTACTTATAGCATAATTAAGATCATTTTATAACTAACAAACTTATACCAAAATAAGTTATGTCACATATCTACTGAATTATTCCAATAAAACAAAACATAATATCGCCTTTTTTCTTCTATAATCTATATTTTTACTGACGAATTTTGGAATTATCTTTAAAGTAATCAATTTTTTGTTATAAAGTTTTAATTTAATTATAAAACAACTTAAAAAATTAAATACTTATGCGAAAAAAAGAATTGAGTGTCTTAGAAAGTAAAACATTAATTCTTTGTTATTATTGATGCTCAACTGTCAAAATAATATTTTAACTATCAAAATAACATATCGTTAAGGCTCTCATTTATTACTATTATTTTAGAATGTGATGTCAAAAGCAAGAGAGCTTGTCTTGCCTACAAATCGATTGCCTACAGCATCGTTTGCTTACAGTTCGATTGCCTATAAGCACTATTTTCTGCTTTAAAAACACAAATTCTCTAGTTTAAAACATAAATTCTCTGCTTTAAAACATAAATTTTTTATTTTAAAATTACAAATTTTATTTGTACATAAAAGTATAAGTAATCGAGCTGTAGGCAATAAATATATGTAGGCAAATGTGTTATAGATAATCGATTTGTAGAAAAACGAGATCCTCGTCAAAAACAAAAAAACACAATTCTTGCAAAGTATATTTGAATAAAAATATTTTTCAAAATTATTTGACCATTGGAAATTATTTTATTAATGTTTTTCTCGAATTGTAAATGTAATAGTTAAAATTGCATTATGTTTAAGTTCGAGATAATATAAGGATCTCTAACAGTAAATATTCATATCATAACATGTACTTTATATATCGTTACTGAGCTATTTCTGTTCCGTAAATTATAGGATTGTCCCTTCGATAGAGAAGATGATTGTGTGCTTAACCTGATCGAAAAAGAGTTTGCCTTTTACAAGTAGCCATAAAATCATAAAATGAAAAAAACTTTTTATTAAAAAGTATAAAAGA
>NW_012132545.1:0-2172 GCF_000143395.1 Atta cephalotes | reverse complement strand
AGAGAGAGAGAGAGAGAGAGAGAGAGAGAGAGACAAAAAAGTTTAAAATATAATTTTCAACTAAAAGTAATAAAAATTAAATTATAATATTAATATTAAATACTAAATTAATACTGAAATATTAAAAAGATATACAATTGAATTTTATATAAGAGATGTGTTTCACAACATTACGTTAAATAATAATATTCTCTAATACGATTCTCTATAATAATATTAAAAAGAGAAGAATTTCGATTTTAGAATAATGATAATCGCATAGTTTAAAGGATAAAAATATGAAAAGAATGTACAGAATATTAATGCAAATAATGTTGCAGTCAATAAACGTTTCCATAATATTGATGAAGAGGGTACTGTTTTATATCATCATGAATCTCGAGACATTTAGTTTTTGCTTGATCGAAGAATTACTACAAAGGTATAATATTAACTGAACGATTTTATAATCTATTTTAAAGTTGTCTATGAATATGTAATGTTTCAGCTTGGCAACAAGTGACATTTAATTAATATTTGTCCTGTAAACTTTAATTTTAATAATGGAGCATATATAATATTTAAATTTTTATATTTAAACCAATTTAACTGTAGTTACGTAGGAATTAACGACGATTGGCTTTTGTTATAACATAGCTTGACAGCTTTAATTCTTTTGTCATGTTTTACGTAACGTGTAAATTGGGTTCGTAACAGTAAATAATTAGAAAAGCTATTTTCATTGACCTTTAGAATCACAACACATCCTCAATGCGGCTTATAAATCTCTTTGATACAATATACATATGAAAGTTGAACGATATTATTTCTGATTTGAGATCGCAAAAATATGATTAATAAAACTACAATTGAAAAAATTATGGATGTTATTGAAACGTTTCTATGGATTACTGAAACGTTTTAACAATGTAATCAAAAGAAAACTCCATTATATTTGCTGTATTTTTGAAAGTATTTTTATTCAGTCTCCATAATTATTATGATTACAAATTGTAAAATCGTCTGCGTCCTATCAATATATCTGTGCTGCTGATCATGTCCTGAAAAAAAGTTAATTATGTTTAATTATAAACAAATTTAAACATCAATATTTAGAAACTATTTAAAAAATAATATTTATAGTCCTATATTTCACATTCTGTCTTGTCTTTCGCTATTTTTTATTATTTCATTGTCATTTTGCACATCTATACGTACGCCACATGAAAAAGAAACATATATTTTTTTTAGTATTTTATATTCTATTTTGTTTTTAATTATTTATTTTCCCCAACACACTTTACTACGTATATTTATCATATTTATAAGTTTTTCTTGACCGTCTTATTCTACTAACGTCTTTAATATAATTTCTCTCTCTCTTTCTCTCTCTCTCTTTCTCTCTCTCTACTTTTTGTTCTTTTTCTTTCCACACATTCACACATACTTACATATTTCTTAGTCTTTTCCACATATAATCTGTTTATCTTTTCTGTTATTCACTTTCCTTTTTTATTTTTCGACGCCTACATTCCGCCAATCTTCACAACTTATTTTTGCCTAAAAATATCTCATCCCTGTTGTTCTTAACTCTATTGTTCTCATCAGTTCTCTCATTTTTATTTTTTCCTTTCTTTATACATCTTTGTCTTTTTTCTTCTTTACCATTTCTTCCATAAGCCCCCTTTTTTTCATAATCATATGTTACTTTTCCCGCTGAATAAATCATAATATTTAATATTACAATTAATTTTATTTGTTTTAATATTAATTTACTTTTTACGCTATGAGAAACAATGAACAGATTGTAGAATTTAGTTAAATCATGATTCTGCTTTCGCTCTATTAAAATAAAATAATTTTATGTATCATTTCTTTTTTTAAATAAGTGTTGGTTCAAAAAAGTTTTAAAAAAAGTTGGATTTATAATTTAGAAATTTTGCATACAAGTTAAAATTCATAAAAATTTATATTTCGATGTTACTTACTGCTCTGTTGTATACGTCAATGTGCTTGAATGTGCTTTCGTTGAAAACTAGAATAAACTCGGAAGAAAAATCAATAACTCGAAATATACGCAAAGTTGTATTAAATAAAGTCGAACAAAGTGAACGAAGTGAAGTATGATTTTCTCTCTTTCTCTTTTTCTTTCCCTCTCTCTTTTTCTCTCTCTCTCTCTTTCTCTCTCTCTCT
>NW_012132544.1:0-2175 GCF_000143395.1 Atta cephalotes | reverse complement strand
TCTCTCTCTCTCTCTCTCTCTCTCTCTCTCTCTCTCTCTCTCTCTCTCTCTCTCTCTCTCTCTCTCTCTCTCTCTCTCTCTCTCTGTCTCCCCCCCCCTCTCTCTTTCCTCCTCCCCCCCCTCTCTCTCGTTCTCGTGTATGTACACGCGTATAGTGGATCAAATCGCAAGAGTGGCCCGCTTGCCTCTCTCGATCCAAATCGTTTTCGAGCTTTCGTAAGATGACGTCGCTCGACCGGACAGGGGATCGGTGTGTAATTTCCGGTAATTGTCGAGTCGCTCGCTCCCCGATCGATCCAGTCCCCCTTGAAGACGTCGTTTGGTACGTTGTTCAGGAAAGCTTGATAAATTGTGCGGCGATTGTCCATCTCGCCTCTCTCGAATCCTGAAGATCTCTCTTATAATCGCACGTCGATCTTTTTTCCATGGACGACTCACGACTCGGAATCGAGAATCGTCGCTCTATCTTCTGTTCGTTTCCTTTACTTCGCACGATTGCTCGTAACTTCGATGTTTTCCTTTTTTCCCAGTTTGTTACGAGATCACTCTCTTCTTCTTTTTCCTTTCTCCTTTTTTATTTCTTTTTTTTATTATTATAGACCCTAAGCTTCTGAGAATCACGCGAAGGGCTGTTCTAGCGTGATGGCCACCCGCGTTAAGTACCGAGCTATGAGATATATTTTCGGTAATCCGAAACTTACAAAAAAAGATCACTCCGGAGATTTTTCGGTCGTCCTTCGTCGCGTTTCTGTTGGTAGCACGAGGAAGTCTTTCCGAACGATTAAGCATTATGTATGGTTAGCATTGTCGCTGTGCTTCAGACTCGACACTCACTTTTTTTATTTTTCTTTTCTACACATAAATACAACAATAACTATAGGGCGACTTCAATCATCAAATGATTAACTTAATTAAAACGTCATATTTTTAATTAAGTAATATGAATAAAACTAATAAATTAGTTTAGAATTATATTTAAAGTATCGAAAACAAATTAAAAATAATAAACAAATATATTAAAAATTTTGTCTTAATCAACCGATTGAGTTAATCATTGACTTGAATTTAGTTTTGGTCAAGTTGTTTTGGAATTTGTTGCCCCCACAGTCAACAGTTTCAAGAAAAATTATTAAAATAAAGTTAACAGTGCAATATTTATATCACATGAAGACATTATTATGCGCAACTGATTAACAAATTTAGAGAAAATATAGAATAAAGAGAAAATATAGACGAGAAAAATAATTAAAATGAAAGAAAATAAATAATTTTTCTTTATCAGAAAATGAAATTATTTAATTTTAAAAATGAATTATTTCTTGATTGAAATGCAATCATAAAGCGGAATCTACCGACTAATACGAGTACTCATCGTACAACTGTAATCGATAAAGAAGAGAAATCACTAAACAAAACGAGATTAATTATATATATATTTACACTCGGAACATTTTTAAATAATAGAAAAAATATTAATATTGGATACAATTAACTAATTATTCCGATATTACTATAAAATATTATTATCGATAAAGAAGAGAAGTTCTTAAACAAAAGTAAAGTATCTTTAAGATTTTTTATATATACATTTGCATTTGGTATATTTCAAATATTATAAAAAATATGAAATATTAATATTGGATACAATTGTGTTTATTTCGATATTATAGTATGTTACAGAATATAGCAAACATTTTTTTAACAAGGTTCATAAACGAACGGATGCTAGAGGAAACAAAAAAACTATTAAAATAATAAAGTATATTTATATAAATAATATAAGATACATTTATATAATAATAATTATATAAATAATAATATATTTTCTTAATATTACGATGGAGATAATTAATCAGTATAAATTTTAATCAGTATAAATTATAAATAGAAAAATGTATGTAATTTTGAAAAAAATATTTCAAGAAAAACAAAACAGAGTAAGTTAAAATTATCGATCAGGTTTTTGCAGAAATAGGAATTCATGTTTTTTCTTTCTTTTTTCTTTTCAACTTATTATGGTAGATATTTTTATATTATGGAGTTAGATGCACTCGTTCCTTTGTTATGCGAATATAATTGTACCCAAATTACTTTATTTATATTTTTATGTGCAGAATTATATACGATTGTTTGTAAATTATTTCATATTTCCATTCCTGTCTCTCTCTCTCTCTC
>NW_012132543.1:0-2172 GCF_000143395.1 Atta cephalotes | reverse complement strand
GTGTGTGTGTGTGTAAGATTATATATAGAATAAAACAAATCAGATAAATACATATTTGCAATTTCAGACAAAGATGTGATTTATAGAAACTTTATATCAATCCTGAGAATTTACAGCAAAATATTACAATTTGCTGTGTACATAAATATTCGTTATTACACATATCAATGCAATTTACATAACATAATAAAGAATTAAAAAAACATTTCTAATATTTTTTGCTGACAGAGAAGCATTCATGAAGTAAGAAGAGTCCTCAAATCCGATATTCTTTTCGAAAACTATCACAGAATTCTAGAATTTTTTTCTTTGCGATTTCTCACTTACGCGAATAGCAAATCGCAATGTTCTGCTCTAATCGAATCGCGAATGAAGGTTCTTAGGATCGACATAAAGCTTCTAAAGCTACGAACCACGTTGCTTCTAGTACGAAGCTCAATAAAACTTGGGATCTTTATTTCCGGCGAAACGGAAGATGAACCTGTGAGATACATATAACTGGTACGGCAGTAAAGTACTTTACTTGAAAGAGGTGATAGTGATGTGGATGTCGTATTTTATTTATCTACTAGTGAAAGTAACTCGCACTTTGCACGAAACCTATTTCTCTGTAAATTGGAAAGCAGTAAAATACTGCTCTCTCGTAATTATGAATTAAATTAACAGAAATATAAGGAGAGATAGAAATTAAGATAAGTTACAAATTTAAATATCCAGAATATTAAAACTTAAGAGTACTGATAATAATTAAATTAAATAATTATAATAATATAAAATTAATAAAATAATAAAACATTTTCATATAATTACGTAGTAACAATCTAAATGACGTAACATAAAAAAATTATTGTTAAGAGTAAGAGTTCTATCGATCCAAAAACCTAATATTAAAATATAATAAAAAATGAGAGAAATTCAACGGAAAGATCGCATATATAATTTAAACTATATTTTTTAAATAAAAATATCTATTTCTTAGATAAAAATATTTTTCATCTTTGCGCTCGTTCGAATTTGTTGACTGCAGCAACAGCATTTCTCATGATAAGGATTCATAGATTTTTCCACTTCATAAAACAACCGCGCGTGCGCGGAGGTTGTAATCACGTTTGCATATTTACGTTGCTTCGATAGCGAAATACGCAATTTTTCTGCCGATTACACGCGCAGCCGAGCTTCGTTGCGCACATAAAAGCATATCCATGCTTATACATACGGATCTATCGATAACTGAAGAAAAAGAGCAACAAGATAGATCCTCATGGGTTCGGATTGGCCAACACGACAAATCACATTTACGGAAAGGAACGAGCCCAATCTTTATTCTAAATCTTTTTACAGATTTCGATATCACTTTGCTCAAAAATTGTTGCGTTCCCAGATGGAGAATCTGTAGATATTTCCTCAAGCAGAATAAATTATCATAAGATCAAAATGGTTCCAAAATAATTAATAAAAATCACTTTTAATCAATAATGATTTATTTTAATGCCATTTGGATGATATCGCGATTTGTTAGAATCGTAATTTATTTGCAGTTCTAAATTTCTATAATCAGGGAAAAATACTGTTGTACCATAAAATAGTAAAACAATAATTATTAGTAATAAGATAACAGAAATAAATTTAGTCAAAACGAAAAATAATCTTGGTTGTATTTTTGCAATAAACATGAACGCTTATACGAGGGACAGAAATACAAGAGAATAGCCAATTGTCGACGAATAATCTCAAAGGAACAGCTGGCTAATTCATTTGAATACAGTAGCGTCATTTTGCTGGACGGGTGTAAAATATTCATGACTTTTTCCACCTTGTGAACTTGGAGCCCACGCATATATCCGCTGGGATCGAACTGGATTTCTGCGCATAAATTATTCGGGCGTAATATAGTATAAGCTTTGTGCCCGAGAAACTTTTAATTGTGAAACTTCGCGTTTTACATCATACTGGTCACTGGTTCTCATGTTTTCATTAATTTGGAAAATAAGTAACGGGCCATTGTTATATATATATATATATAAATTATACAGCTGAATAGGACCCAAAAGAGCTGCTTATCTCTATCTCTGTTTGAAAGATAAATACATAAAATACATGAATATTCAGAAAAATATCAGTAATGAATGTATAAATATTTACATAAAAATGATATAAATGCATGCACTTATA
>NW_012132542.1:0-2174 GCF_000143395.1 Atta cephalotes | reverse complement strand
GAGAGAGAGAGAGAGAGAGAGAGAGGGATGGGGGGAGAAAGCTTTGTTAATACAATACTAGCCATTATTATGTTCGTAATGCTAACAAATCATGAACCCACGAAAATTATTTGTTATATAAAGCTACTTGCTACATTTCGCATTGCCATAATAATATGCTCATTGTTGAAACAATAACACCATTTCAGCGAGAATTTAATATAAATGATATTCTGAAATATGGAAACAATAAAGCTATAAAAAGTAGATTTTACAAAATAAAAAGATTTATGCCATATATTAATAAAATATAATATTTGAAGGACAAACTCTACAAATAGATTGAAATAAATACTTCTGTTTAAAATTATAGCTAACTTACTTTCAAGAGAGTATTAATTAAGAATTTATATGCATTATATAATAAAATATTTAAGTTCTATTATTCATATTAAAGTTCTATATAATATACACAAATGCTTATAAAAAAATCATATTTATAAAGAAAAAAAATAATAATAATTAATTTATCGCTGCCATTTTTTTTATTACAACATATAATTTAATTATATTTAAAGAAAGAGAGATTACAATTAAATATATTATTATAATATTATACCGAATTATATTTATAAAAGTATTGTAATTGAGATTAATAATGATATAAAGAATAAAATCTTGTGCAAATCAAATACATGTCCAGTATTTGCATGTTTATCTTGTAATACGCTCAATATATTCAGAATTCGAAGACGATAAGCGACAGAAAGATGATAGGATTCAGAAGGGAATTGAAATTAGGATCGAGAGAGACATACGATCACAGGGGACGAATACGATGGTCAAATAGACATTCTAACTGCGTTTCTAGGATACATATTCGTACATGTTTCTAGGATACATATTCGTACATGTGAGCAAGCATTTCGACAACTTGCTCAATTAAATGCATGTCCTTCGTCCGATTAGCAATACGCCTTTGACGGTCTTATCGATCATCAGTACCTTAAACATATCCGCTCGAAATCGCCCGCAGAATAGATCGGTTAAGGTAATCGAGTTGGCGAAAACGTTCGTCGCGAATGATAGTGAGTGTAAAAATGTAAGAATAGCTCTTTGAAGTTGAAAAATAAAGTCTTATTTCGTAAAATATTCAAGAAGAAAAGCCGAGAGTTATGTTACGTGTTTCTCTCGGTAGAATATAAAATACCGAACCGAGGCGTCTCATACGAAACTGAAATTACGAAAGTAAAGTTACGTCAGTCAGAATATAAAGTGCAAAATTAGATACGTCATCGTTACGAGAGCATACCATCCTTGCATTTTTATGACGGAAACAGTGAGAATTGTGGTGGAACATTTTCGAGAAACCGAAGATTCTACGTTTTCCGCTTTTCCGACTCGAGATAAACGACGTCGCGATATTGCGAGACTTTTCGTGATCTCTCAGCTCTTGTCTCGTCTTCTCTGCGTTTTTCGATTTCGCTGTTTTCTGCCCGGAAGTGTCGTCTATGTTCGTCTTCTCTCCCCGTCGGAGCGCCATAGGGAAGGTGAGAAAATGGAAATATGTGGGGAATGCGGCGGCAAAAGGAGAGCAATAAACGGGATTAGAATCGGCCGCGCGCTTCGCATAACTTGCCAGTATTGCATAATTGTAGCATGCACGCGTGCGTACAAAACTATGCGGCACGCGTACGCACGTGTGTACGCGAATGTCCTCCTCATGATTGTGCACGTGGCTGCACGATGGAAATGATATATATACGAAAGTATCTATCTCTCTCTTTCACTCATTTCTCTATCTTATCAAATAATCTTATTACAAGAAGTAATCAAAATATTATTTTACATGTAAGCATCACTTTGAAAATTTCTATTTACATATTTTTTGCAGAGAAAATAATTATTTCTATGCTTATATATGTATAGATATAGATGTCACAAATATATGTAGCTAAATGCTAAGTCTGTTAATCTATGAATAGTCCTATAGAATATATTTTATGTTATGCAGGATATCTTGTAATGCTTAAAAATAGATTCTTTTTTAAATGAAAATTTTGATATCCAAAAATCAAGACTATAATAGTCGAGATTATAAAATATATATAGATTATATATAGATTATAAAATATATGAATAGACGATAATATATATAATATATATATATATATATATATATATATATATATATT
>NW_012132541.1:0-2168 GCF_000143395.1 Atta cephalotes | reverse complement strand
TGCATTTCTTTTTCATAGTGATCCTGGAAATCTGAGAAACCGCCTAAACTAAACATAGAGCGGACCCACCGCGCACCCAATGACGCTTTATTTACGAACGCGTGAGGTCGATGGAAATCCTTCCAGCGGCTCCAGACGCCGATTATACCAGAGTGAGTCGCTTTTACGAGTTCTGATGTTTAATGTCATCGCGTTACGTACGTTGCTGTTTTTTGTACCTTGCCATTGCGTATACATGCCGTTATAGGTCAGATGACGATACAAAACGCAGACGTGAAGCCCTATACTGCAGTAATAATCCTAGTTGTCCTTTGTGCCAGAAGGGATAAAGATCCGTTCATAGACAATGAATCCGTTAAAGACAATGAAATAAGTCATACTAAAAAATTTTGATTCGACGCAATTGGATTAAGGAGATTAAGAAAATTGAATTAGCTTTAATGAAGAAACAACAGAAATAATTTATTTGAGAATTTTCACATAACTTACACTTTACACACTTAGGCCGATATTTATAGTCGCATTTTAAGACAATTCTAAGATGTTCACAAATCAATCACAAATCAGTATTAATATCTTAGATCATTACTTACAATCTTGAAATAAGAACTGACTATGAATACCTTAATTAATGATGTTACATTCGGCGATAAAATGTTTTACCGCAAAATATTTAGATTTTGTCTCCTGAATCTTTCTCCGCCGATTATTTAGAACTGATTTGATTATCTTATCATACAAAGGATATAAAAAGGATAAAAAAATTTTTAATATTTGAGAATTAAAAAAAGAATTGAAAAGATTTTTCAATTAACATTTTCAACTTTTCTCTTAATTTAGTTAAATACGAATTAATTAACAATTAATTAACAAAGACATAACAATATATAATTTCACAATAATGTGTAACATATAAATAACAATTAAACTATTAAATGTGAAATTATATTATTGATATTATGTTTATTATTTACTATTTATTAGAAAGGTTCCTTCAATAAGAATGAAAATTAGTCAAATCGAGATAAAAGGTAAGAAATCTGAAAATATTCAGTTTACGATAGATTTGGAAGAATAGAAGCACAAGAAGAGTAGTGATGAACACGAGTAATGATTACAAAATTGCTTGATAATTCAACATTCTCGCGCTTCGAGCATCTCTGAATCCGAGGATACAGTGGCGAGAGGAGCTCAGCATTCCGATTGGAGCAGGCGACGCGGGCGTATCGAGATGACACGGATGGACCAATGGCACCGCGCTGGGCGTCACTGTACGATTCCGTTAGCTTGCAATAATATTTGCACTGGCATGTCTATAATCCATTAGGGCCGCCGGCGTCGCCGGCGTTCGGTAAATTATTTATCAGCTCTTCCGTCCTCTTGTCCCCCTCGCTCACTCGTCTCCATCTCATTCGCACGTAACCGCGGATGCATCTCTTTCCCACAATTGCTGGACCCTCCCCTTCCTTGATTTATGATACTGCCGGCACTTGTGCGTTTCGCGAGACGTGCTCGTTATGCACGTCTGACATCACGAGCGCTCAAGGCAAGAGATTTGCTGTCGCGTTAAGTTCTCGCGTAATCGTCCATTTTATCCGCCACAATAAGCCGTGATAACTGAAGGTCAATAATTTCCTGCGTCACCTCAAATCTCCGCATTAATGTCGCGTTAAACATTTTTAGATCAGTCTTGTTTCCTGTAAGCTAATTCTTGTTTTCTGTGTTGATTTAAATAAACGATAATAAAAGATTGATAATAGAGAACTTCTAAATTATATTTAATTTTATGGATAGTCGCTCGATTTTTGCAAGTTTTCGAATAATGAAATCTTCGAATGTTACTAAGTCAGAAATTTTTAGATATCCTGAAAAATCTGAAAGTTCTGAATAACTGGAATGACTCTTAAAAATGTTTTAATATCTAATATATATTTGAAATATTTGAACTTTTAATCCTTCATGATCACCTGAGGTCCAGAGAATCCTAAAAAGGTACTTTATATTCTAAAGTCTTTTTTTTAAAACGAGATTTATATATATATATATATATATATATTAGGTGTAATAAAAAAAATATATTACTTTACTTACTTACTTACTTATTATATATAATAATAAGTTATTATTTATTTACTTACTTACTTAACTACTATATATATATATATATA
>NW_012132540.1:0-2176 GCF_000143395.1 Atta cephalotes | reverse complement strand
TGTAATTATATTTGATATATCATTATGATATTATATTGTAAGAATTTAAATGTAAGATTTGCTAAAACAGTGTAATATTAAGGCTCCTGACTAGAGTTGCGGCGGCCATGTTGGAATCGTGATGTCAAAAGCGAGGAACGACACATTAATTTATGTTGGATGCCATTTTTAAATAAAAACAATTTAGACGAAATGACGAAATCGCTTTAAAACTTATAAAAATGAAAACTGTCCTTTTCTCCCTTGACACTCAGTAAAAGCACGTAAAATGAGTTTATATTCGAGCAGAAATATAATACACAATTGCTGAAACGAATAAAATATACGCTTTCACATATAAAATTCCAAGATAACTTTAATTTTCATCGATAATTACGACTTTGATAAGTAGGAGACAAGTCACATTTTCACAATTAAGCAAATAATACCGAAATAGCATGCAACAATTTCGTCAAAACATCACTTTTCCACGTCTAGAAGTTCGATCATTTATCGTGGTGCGGCGCTGTTGCATGCATATAAGCACAAGCCCATGTGCTTACTTGCGGCGCGCCGACAATGAATGAGACAACAAGCTCCTTTTCACTTGTTCTAAGCGACCGAAAATGCTTTCTCGGCAATCTCGGTCCTAGGCATCAATGAGGGACGGGGAGGCATTCTAAATAATATACAAATATTCTAAATAATATATAAATATACAAATTTTAATAAATTGTAATAATAGTATATCCCTCTCATTAATCCTAAATAATATAAATTCAAATACAATAATACGAGATATTGTTTAAAATTTTTCATGCATGTTATATAGTATATCCCTTCTTCATAACTCGAGTAACAAGAATAATTTAATGAAACTAGAATTTTATCAGAAAAAAATTATAAATCAGCATTTCTTTTCACGAAAGTTTCGAAAGGTCATCAGAAAAGAAATACCAGGTGTATAAGTTTAAATCGTTTTTTAGTCAGAAAAACACTTTTTTTTTCTTAGAAAGTAAAAACAAATTTATTCAAAGTATTTGCCCTTGCTAATTATATATTTTTCCCATCTTTCGGGCAATTTGTGTATACTACGCCAAAAAAATTCCTCATCTTTCGAGGCAAAGCACTCATCAAGTCATTTTCGGAAGCCACGTCTTCGTAAGAATCGAAGTGCTCAGCGAGCGCGTGGCCCATCGACGAAAACAGGTGATAGTCAGAAGGTACCAGGTCTGATGAGTAAGCGGGATGGGGTAGCACTTGAGTACCCAGTTGAGTATCTCCAAATAGTTTTGGACCATTGTTGACGTGTGCGATGGTGCATTGTGAAGGAAAATCAGTTTGTCTTTTCCGATGCGGCCTTTTTTCACGCAGAGCACGATGCAATTGATCAGTTGTTGGTGATAGCAGTGAGCATTAACAGTTTCACCAGGTTTTAACAGCTCGTAGTAGATGACATCCTCCTGATCCCATCAAACGCACAGCATCGTCCGAAGCGATTTGGTCTTGAGGAACATGTTGATGGTTAGGCGGGATCAACTCAAGATTTCTTGCGTTTAGGATTTTGAAAATAGATCCACTTTTCATCGCCTGTCACAATCCGATGCAGGAACGACTTTCTTTTTTGTCTGGCAAGCAGAATTTGGCATGTGTTTTGGCGTCGCTCCATCTGCCTATCGTGCGGCACTCATTTTCCGATCTTTTGAACCTTCCCCATGGCATATAGCCGCATGAAAATGGCTGTTTAAGAAACACCTAATTGCTCGGCAAGCATTTTTTGCGAATGGATATCGTCCTCGTCCAAAAGAGTCTGCAATTGACAGTCCTCAACCTTCCTGGACCGATTTTCACGTTTCTTGTCACAGATCAAAATTGTCGTCATTAAACTGGCGAAACCAATCTCTGCACGTTGTTTCCGATAAGCATTGTCGCCATAGGCTTCCACAAGCATTCGATGCGATTCGGCATCCGATTTCTTCAAATTGAAACAGAAAAGCAAAGCTTCCCGCATATGCTTTTTTTTTAGCAAAAAACTAGACATGATTACGAAAGAAAAAATGTATATTGTTGTATGAAATTGCTGATGATGTGCACTGGTTAATGTTGACAGATGTCAAACACATAAAAAAAAGTGTGTTGTGTGCTCAGGGTAGCTTTGTACGCTCACTAATGCCACCTATGAGCAAACCGTGGATTT
>NW_012132539.1:0-2180 GCF_000143395.1 Atta cephalotes | reverse complement strand
TATATATATATATATATATATATATATATATATATATATATATATATATATATATATATATATATATATATATATATATATATTACTGCTCAAAAAATAGAAAACATATTTTCAAAACTTACATAAATTTTAGATCACTAAAATTCACTAAAAAATTATCGCAAATTAAAAAATAAAAAAATTTTGAAGCTTGAAACTTGTGCTTTAACACTTTTTTGACTGTTTTCTAAAAAAATTTTATCTTTACAGTTTTATATCTTATTAAACAATAGTGTAGTCCTAAAAATAAAAGTACTCTAGCGATTCGAACACAGGTTTACCAGATTTTCAAAATCCAATCTGCAACAAGTGGAACAAACGAATAAAAAAAAGAGAAATGCAATCGTTTCATAGGATTCGTGCCGCGCGACGTCACATTGGGTTATGTTTAATTTCTCTACCTCCAGATAACTTTATTCAAGAGATATCTTCATCAGAATATAATGGAGATATCTCCTGATTAAAGTTATCCGCAATTTATCTGGACGTGAAGAAATTGAGCATAACGTTTTACTTTTTTATTCGAAAATTGCAGCGAAAATATCTCAAAATATTATAAGATTTTTTTATCTTCCCTGATTCCTTCCATGCCCCAATGTGATTCATGCATCATTTTTCTGGACCTGTATGATTGGGCTCTTTGGTTGACTACATCATGTTGTCATGTCGAAATTCAGGTATCGGTAAATGTTTCTTTTTCTTCTTATCGTCTTATTACACAAAGAAAAAATTAGTTTTAGATAATTATAGAAAGTATCTTGGCGTCACCAGCCTTCGAAAAATATATCCCGGCCAGCCCTGGCGCCGTCAGGCCTCGCCAGAACTTGACACCTATGTTATTAAAAATTGAAAAATGTGGCAAAGAATCATTGATTCAAAAATTATAAAAACATTTTAAAGCAATTTATACTTTTAACATTAAGCTATTAAGCGTTTTTAATTTAATTTTGCAGAATTGAGGAAATAACAAATTTTTGCGATAGTTTTTCTCCGAGTTTCAACGTTGATTATTACAAATGCAGGTTTAGCTTTAAAGTTCGCGTAATTCGACCAAGAAAAAGTAGATAAAACTCTGTACATTTTTGTAAAATTTTTTTAGAAAAAACGTTTTATCAAGCTACAAGCTTAAATATATGTAATTTTAAAAAATGTAACAAGATGATCTTTGTCAGAACTGTAAAAAAAAAAAGTATCATCGCTCTTCGCGCAGCGTTGATGAATGAACAGCAAGATTCACGAAACGTTGGATAAAATTAAAAATGGATAAAAATACGACGATAATTCTCGAATCTTCTGGTATCTTTAAAGATAAATTTTTTTTAAAAAAAGATTTGTTAAAGTACAACTTCGAGCGTTAAAATGCTTTTTTATTTTTTTATCTGCTATGATCTTTCATCAAGTTTGGTGATCTGAAAATTATGTAATTTTGCGTTTTGAAAGTGTTCTCTACTTTTGTTAAACAGTTACACACACACACACATACACACACACATGCGCGCGCGCGCGCGCGTATGTGCAATTGAATAAATTCATTGCACGCTATCCTATGTTTGACTCTTATATATAGACATTACTATTCTCTGAACTATTTTATTTTATCTTATTTTGTGTTTAAAAGTCACAAGAATAAAATTATCAATAATATAATTTCACTTTTAATAATCCAATATTATATTCATAATTTCTTTTAAAGAAAATAACTCTTGGAATGAATAGAAGATACAATTAAATATATAATAATATAAAAAATAAATAAACATTATGTTTGATCATGTAAAACGGAAGATTGCATTTTTTAATATTCTATCTACGTGTTAATTATTTTATAGAATAAACTATGTAGAATTATACACACATTTTCAAATATATGATGTATAAAGTGCTCGGCAAAAAATATTTTACATATAATTATGCATAAAAATTTTTTCCCGCCCATTTAAATCACATTTAACATTTATAATTTAAAATTGTTTAGACACATTTTTTAATTACTTTGTTATAAGCTAACAGCTTTTTTTTCAAAATTATAATTTGCTAGCTAAACACACACATACGCACGCACACACATAAATATATATATTCATACACACATAAGTTCTGTGATTAGTTTTTAAAAACCCTATATTCTATTTATGTTTAAC